>NC_142359.1:16086629-16238046 GCF_059441175.1 Urocampus carinirostris
CATAATCTCCATTTGATGTCCCTGCAACAAAAGCACGTCCCAACAGACGGCTTCTGTCAAAGACGACCCACAGCTCACTCAGAGAGTCTGTCAGGGTCAATTGTTGAAAAGTGAACCCCCGGGTCTGACAACCAGCTGTACGTCAAGACCAAAAAGACTAGAATGAATAAGTTTAAACATGAAATGAAATTAAATGATGAAATGATCTGCATTTATATAGCGCTTTTCAAGTCAATGACTTTCCAAAGCGCTTTACAATGTGCTCCACATTTCCCAATAGCGGCCTTGCAGCCATGTAAGGTGCTAAACCTGCTTATTGGGGGTATTAGGTTTTCAGTGTCTTACCCAAAGACACTTCGACATGTAACACGGACGAGCCGGGATTCAAACTGGGATCCCCTGATTCCAAGACGAGAGCTCTACCTCCTGAGCTAATGTCGCCCCAAAATATAGAGTGTAAACATATGTTTGAACATAAAACAAGTAGGGAAGACATCGCTGGATTTTGAACTTGCAAGGATAAGAGGAGATGACCCTGCCCTCAGATAGAAATTCCCTCATGTTCTAAAGAACTAATGAATTTCTCCATGCATTCACTTTGTCACAAAGGTGGCAAAAAATAGCATAGAAGAGAAAAGAAAAGAAAAGAAAAAAAATATAAGAAAAGCAAAGCAAAGAAAAGAAAAGAAAAGAGAGGAGAAGCGTCACGATGTAGAGCGCTCATCTTAGGATCAAGAGATTGCAGCTTTGATTCCCAGCTCCTCCGTGTTATATGTCGAAGTGTCCTTGGGCAAAAAACTGCATCCCTAATTCCCCCAATAAGCAGTTAGGTGCCTTGCATGGCTGACTCCCTATTGGTGTGTAAGTGTGTGTGTGAATGGATAAGTGTGAAGCACATTGTAAACCGCTTTGGGAGGTCTTCATTGACTTGAAAAGCGCTATATAAATGCAGACCATTTACCATTTAAGATACTTTATTGTCATTTAGACAAGGTGAATGCACAATAACAATAAAATATGTCATCATGATGGTGAAAGATTATTTACAACTCACGGATACTTCAATCACCTTGTTTGTAGGGGTAACACTTCCTGTGGTGTGTGTTGGGCAAGTACAGCCTGGCAGCGCCCATCACTCTTTAGGCTGCTTGTCGGGGGTGTGGGGTTTCGTTCCCCTACATGAACCGGATAGTACTGGTTTCCATGGTAACATGTCGCAGGAGAAGCCTCCTAATCTGACTCAGATACAGCACCTTCGTCTGGTCGCCGTTATTTTTTGGTTATGACGGACAGATGCGTGTGACACTACTAATACAAGATCCTTAATCACTGGGGAAAGACGATTTCCTTCCATAATTTTGAGTGTGACAATATGCAATACACATTGCATCACTTGTACCTATGCAAAAGGTTACTTTCATGAAGTAACATCAGCAAAAGTAATCAGAGATCTATTTTTGGTGGGCGGATGTTTTAAAAGTCTTTATACATTGAATAAAATCAATTGTTCAGTGCAAAGGATTTTTTTTTATTTTTGCTATTGCTAATTCAATATTTTAAAATGCATCCTGTCAGAACATTTTGCAATGTTGGGGATATAAGTGGGAAAGGTCCATATTAAGATTGAAAATCGATTTCATTGGTTTTATGATCACACTATAGTTTGAAATTCTTCTTAACCAAGGAAATATTCGTGGGCACTGCAAGAATGCCATTAATTAGGAATGGATTAATGTATCTATCCATCTATATATGGTTTCGGTATATAGATAGATAGATCTGTCCATGCCGGCAAACGTATCAATTCAAGCTATTCAATGATCATACATTAACTGAACTGCTTAAATTAGAGTAAAAAAAATGTTGCTGCTTTCGTTTCGAATGATAGCAGCTTGCTACACCATTCATGCTCTAATTGCATTAAAGTACTTCAATAAGATAGAATATCACAGTGCTCAAGCGCTTAAGGCAGCTTACTAGCAGTGAGAGTAGATTGCAATAATGAGTCAAATGTGATGATTAAAAATGAATAATATTTATTACAAAAATAAAATAAAGGACCAAATCATCACTTGTCATAATTGCTCAATTGCCGTTTTGTGCACAGCATACTTTGAGCCTTTTTTTGTTATTGAAGGCTATACAAATTGTGTGAATGTGACTTGACTTAACCAGTATGTTATCTGCCACATTGAAGGTTATTATTACTGTTAGGAAGAAGTTATTTCTGAAAATGTTCATCTTTGATTTGATGGTCATGCATTGTAGATAAATCTGTTTTCCAAATCGTATTCTGTGTCTACATTTGTGGGATCTAGATTTCACACAATTTCTACCTTTTATGCATCTGTTGGTGAATCTACCTCAGGAGGTGAGAATTGAAATCCCAAAGTAGCAAAGTAAGCGAAAAAAAACAAAAACATCAATGGATAGACCCGAGTTTGTGTAGTAAAGATTATGAGAGGTTTAAGTTCGTATTACCTTGCAGCGTTGTCTTCATCCACGTGGGATCTTGGGCCCACGTGACATTTGTCTCTAAAAAACGTGCCAGGTACATCGATTCTTAGTTGGCTGCTAGTTTAATTTCCCTAGATGGTGGAGCCAATTTTGTCTTCCTTGTCAGGCAAACAGCTTGCCCAGAGGTTTCAAAAACCCATAATTGACAAAAGGAGTGAACGCATGCTCGAGACCTGTAATTAATTAGGTATTTTCTTATTAGGTTTTGCTGGGACACGGTCAGATTTGCACTCAAGCTGAAATGTCATCACATCAACACATAGTACAATATTACGTTCGGGAGCATAAGCTGAAATGGAATCATTTACGTCTCGTCACACTAATAAGGCTTGAAGAAAGACATTTATTGCAAAAAAATTATATTTATACACACATATATATATATATATATATATATATATATATATATATATATATATATATATATATATATATATGTCATATAATGTTTGTGTGTGTCTGTGTGTGTGTGTGTGCAGTGGTCATTCTACTTTCTTACTACTACTGTTACTTTAGTTCGGAGGATTTGAGAAACAAAATGTCCATCCATCCATTATTGCTGGAGCCCATCCCAATTTTCTGTGGGCAGTGGGCAGGGGACACCCTGAACTGGTTGCCAGCCTGTCGCAAAGCATACAGAGACAGACAACTTACTCGCTCATTCACACCTAGGAGCAATTTGAACCAGCCAATTAACCTGACTTGCGTGTTTGTGGAATGTAGGAGGAAACCGGAGTGCCAGAAGGAAACCAACGCAAACATGGGAAGAACATGCAATTTCCGCACAGGAAGGCTGGTAGCTAGATTTAAATCCATGACCTCAGAACTCTGTTGCCCGATACAAGATGTCTTTGGAGCAAAAATCTTGCCCGACAGACAAGAGTTACGAGAATTTCCAGACTCGATTGACAGCCGATAGCTAGAGACTGCTCACCGCCAGTTTTGGCTCATCCCATTAAGCACGTGCCTTTCCCACCACACGGACCTGATCCAGGGTGCGTTTGTTTTTGTTTTTTTTTATTGTGCTGTCTGATGTTTCCTTACTCGTTCTGCACATCTCACTCTTATTCCTTTTCCATGACACATACACCTCTGTTAGTGATTGCCAACTTCCTCCATGGTAAGTGGTCACAACAAACTTGCATTTTTTTTTGGCTAATATTATATTATTATTACAATAAAATGCAGTCTATAGGGTGCACCTGATTAAAAGCTACACCAAGTACATTGTAAAAGCGAAATAAAACAATGTGTCCGTACATACATAAGCTGGACCTGACCATAAGCCCATGTGCCCACATTGAAATATGAGATATTTACAAAGAAAGACAGTAAAAAGAAAGTCTTTTAATAATACAGGGTACTTTAAAAAGAAGAAAGAGAAAAAGAAAGAGTTTTATTAATACAGGGTACTGTATTCCCTGTCGTACTTTTGATCAACAAGTGAACAACAATAGAAATACCTCATGCCAAATATCATTGGAAAGCTTGAATTCTTGGGATTTGAGATATGATGACCATTTAAAAATATACTTATAAGAGAAACATCAAAATCAGTCTGAAAAGAGATACCCGGAATCTATAAAATAGGTGTAACTCACCATTATGTCCCCATCTTCTTTGAATGTCTGCAAAAATGGCTAAGTTACATCAAGGACAATGCATAGAATCTAATGGTGTAAAACATTTACTTCAAAACACCCAATAATGCCGACAGATAAATAGAAATCAGCCTGAAACATTTATATTTCGTTGGACCCCGCTATTTGTAATCTGCTGTTTCACCACAATAATTCCGTTTACAAATAAAGAGATCAATAAAATTAGTCCCAATATGGTAGTTAGTCATCCCCTTTCCATTGACACCTTTCCCATGCTGAGGCTCTGTCCATGCTAGTTTTATTTGTGCACAAAGTAGGTTACACTAAACTTGAGTCTTCCTTGACACATATATTCCATATGTCTCACGCTTGCCTTTAATGTTCGGGGACCCCTATCAGCTGATAGGAATAATGAAATAAAATAAAATGCATGAATTAGCCGCATAGTTGCACAATCCACAAAATTAAAAGTATGGGAAATACTTTTTGGTACATATTAGGCTCTAGCCCAGCGAGGTTGACCCAAAATTCAAGCCGGGTCGGGCCCAAAATGTCATTCATTATGTTTGGGTTTGGGCCAGGCCGAGTTCTCTCTCTTTGACTTTTTATTCATTTATACATCCACCTTGTTGTGTTATTGACTTTAAGTAATGTAACTACCACTAAATGTAGCCATGGCTTTGATAATCGTAGTGACTACAACCTTTTGTGGAATATTATCGCTATTCAGTTGTACGCAATGGACTGTTAGTTGTTCTTTGAGTTACAAAATAAATAAATAAATCATCTTTCAGGAAACTGTGAATTCATCACACACCCGCCATTGTGCTTTGTATCTTATCCACGCAATGAATTTTGTCCAGCTCTCGCAGCCTGCGTCCACACACCCATGGGAGGTGGCATATTTGGGCAAGAACACACTTCTTTCTTCCTTCTCCTCACAAATAAAATATGAAAATTTGGGATCGCTTCGGGCTCAGTCCCTCAAATCCAGCTAATTTGTTGGGCTCAGGCTGGGCCGGTCTTTAATACCCACGGGCCGGGTCAGGTCAGGCTGCATTTTTTGAGCCTGGTTTAATCTTAATGAGTTTATTAATCATTTGTATGTCCAATTACTATTTGAATGCATTTTTATGAATCAGGAAAATGTCTTTTTGTTAGGTTAACCCCAACACTTGGAATAAAAACCTGCACTCAAAGAAGACACAGGGACGTAGGTATGACTTACTTGTAAGGAGAATGACCATAGACTGCCTTCTTACAGTCTACTAGACACTCTGAAAAAGTTTATTTTGTCCTTGCCTTTTTATTGTATTAGGAACCCCCTAGTTTATATGTTTATTCTGCTAACGGGATGGGGAGTGACAAAAAAACAGTTTGAGATCTGTTTTCACAACAACATCTTAACATATCAACACCTGTTTAAAGTTACAACAACATGTTATCGTATCAACAATATTACTACTATTGAACTAGGTGAAAATGGCACACTAAGCAAGAATATACACAGCATGCAACAGTAGAATGACTTATTTACAGTTTAAATCTATCACTTTTACAGCTAGTTAGTTCAACTCGGATGATATTGGGAGGCTGAAAATGGATTAATTTGTTTTCAGATCTTTATAATTGAAAACGTTTGTTCGAGATACGTACAAGAAATTGTAGATATGAACTCAATTCAGGAACAAATTAATCTCATATAAAAAGCATCCACTGTATACCTTCACTCATTTGTGCCGTCAATTCAATGTTATAGTTGACATCAAACAAGCAGATCAATTATTTCAACAAATGGCAGCATGACCTTGAGTAAAGCCAAATGTCAAAGGCTTCATATTGAATAAATGCTTTGGGCTTGTTAACCGTGCGCACCTGATCTGGTGTTTTTGTCCAAAAACATGTTTCATTGTCATGTACCATCCAATTACAATACGCCTCAACAAACACCCAAAGCCCATTTGCAGTCACCAGTCGGAGGCCTCAATTGACACGGACACACACTGAGAAATTGTACCAGGGAAAAAATATAAGTCAGCCTGTCCGTCATGGCTGCAGGGCTTCTGGATGAGTGACCAACGATTGCAGCCAAGCCAAACACTGCACTGAGCACCAGCTGCCCCTAACACCCTTTTCACTCTGCGCTCGGCTCAGTTGCAGCCCCATCCGGTTTTCACTGGTCACTGGCCAGCCACGCAAAGGTGGAATAAATCCGATTGATCAATTGTTTAATTTTGCTGTCATAGTGTAAGCTAGGTAAACCCAGAGATTTGGTGCTTTCCTTAACCTCTTGGCTGGTGGAGAGGGTGAACATGATTTTTACTCCACAACGTTGCCAGTTCCTGCCTCAGAAATACATAGTAGATTGGCGGAGGCCCCAGGCAAGCATGTGCTGGGAAGGCGAAGCGTGATGAAAAAGGACAGAGTGCAGCGGTCACTGTATCGCTCATCATGTCACCAAACACTTCCCGTCGTTGCAGAATGGCCAACATCTGCTAAGGTGTCATCTCCCAAGAAGCCTGCTGGACAGCTAGGGATGTCAGCAGGAGTGCCTTCTGTGTTGCAGAACCTAAAACCAAACCCATGGAGCTGACCGTTTGAAGAATTTTAAGTTGTTCCCATATTTTAAAACATGTTAAATGCAAGAAAATAGTACATTGTTTTTATATAATCTCTCTCTCTTTTCTTCTTCCTCTCTTTACTAGAGGTAAAGGGTCAATCATTAAGTCGGGCCTTGCTGGGAGGATGAGCAAACCATGCACTAACTTTTACTAATGTAATTATTTGAAATGAAATGAAATGATCTGCATTTCTATAGCGCTTTTCAAGTCAATGACTTCCCAAAGCGCTTTACAGAGTGCTTCACATTTCCCAATAGCGGCCGTGATCTGTGCAGCCATGTAAGTCGCTAACCTGCTTATTGGGGGTAATTGGGGGTTCAATGTCTTACCCAAGGACACTTCGACATGTAACACCGACAAGCCGGGATTCGAACTGGGATCCCTTAATCCTAAAACGATCGCTCTACCTCCTGAGCTACTGCCGCCCCTGTTAGGCTTCCTTCTTCTAGATGACTGCTTTTCTTCTGTACTTGGGAAATTTTTTTCGAAGGTAAAAAAACTCGCGTAACACACCCCGCCGCTGCAGTGTACATCGGCACCAGTTATATAGTTCAAATACATACAACATGCTTACCAAACCATGAGCTTAACTCCAAATAACAAACACTAAATGTATGTTCATCCTCGATGCACAGCTTCCTCCTTCCACCTCGACGTCCCTCACATCAGACGTAATTTCCGCTCATTGCCAATAGCTTAAAAGCTTTACAAACTTTCTTTCTGCTTTTCTGCCAAATATTTCACTATTTGCAGCTTGTAACTTGCAGAATATGATTTTTTTATACGTGCCATTTCATTTACTGCACTTTGCTATAACGCGCACTTCTGCACCGAGGTTTATACATACATATCATGACAATATATATATATATATATATATATATATATATATATATATATATATATATATATATATATATATATATATATATATATATATATATATATATATATATATATATATATATATTCCAAGTGTTTTCCGAGTTAATGCATTTTCATGACAGCATGTCTTCGTCTTTGACATCCTTAGCTGTGACATCATCAGAGGAACACAAGCACCCTAGCAAGCCAGTCAGCATGATGTTAATTAGTCAAAGAGATTCACGAGTGTTTTAAAAAAAGTTTTTTTTGTAGTTTATGTGGACAATGCTGTTTTTGTAATTGAATGCATGTTGTTTTCCCTCGGCAGTAAGTGGAGGCAAATTTTCCTAAAGGGACACACAAATTAAATTCAAAATCTAAATTTTTTAGTAGATGCCTAGCTTTTTGTTACCATGGCGGTGCCGGCGCCCCCATTTGACAAGTCCTATATAAACATAATTCAGTGAACATTGGACTAAAAGAGAAATTTGAAAGGGTTGCTGAAAGAAGAGAATGTCGGCTTTGGATAAAACCCTTGATTTTGATAAAATTATATCAAAGTAGTTCTAAAATATACCCACAAGGTGACAGCAAGTTCCCACAATGGATAAGCTCTCAGTATTGGTCGTGGAGGGTTGGATGTAGGAACACGTTTTTCTGGAGCAGATCGAACTCAACCAGAGTAAATCATGTTTTTGTGAAGTAAATTTTGTTATCTGTAACCAATAGAAAAATTTGAATACTTAGAACATTACTTTATTAGTTTTTATTGTCGAAGTGGCAATGAATTGGTGGGTCTTGCATCCGTCATTATTATATTGTGCATTTTGAGTTTCTATCTGCATATTTTTGTAAGTTTTTATTATTAGTAAACGGGTCTTATTATTGTTATTATTTCAATGGACCTACCTTTCCATTAGTAAGCTTCCTTTAAGACTAATACATGCCTATATTAGAGGATGGATACTGCTGAACACCATACTCTACTGTCCTGGAGAGGATTCAGGGTAAGAATCAGCACCAGAGATCCAGTGAAATATATGGACACTGAACGAGCAACACTATAAAACAGTTCATTCTTCCATTTTATGTTAGAAAAAAATGTGTTCATCGTCAGTTCCAGTCTTGATCTTCATTATAATCCTGAAAAAGTATGTTTTTTTTTCCTTTGTCATGTTTAACTAATATTACATTTTTTTAAGACATAGTTATGGTAGAAATGGCCATATATTGAAAGTTTTGGTTGTTCTGAAAAAAGGGCCAAAAGTGATCACAGCTCTAAAGGGAATTAGCCGAATCGGTCAACTTTTTCACTACATATTTCGAGTCCCCTGTGCAACACTTTGTAACATATTTGAGCATTCGCGGAAAAGAACACTACAAACTCTGTGCCTAATTAAAAAAAATGTGGTCTTCGGGAATACTTTTAAAGAGCTCTTACTACAAATGCCTGCTATAAACGTCAATGTGCAAACAACTTGGTCCGCAAGCTCAAACTGCAAACGGTCGAGCGCAAGCAAAGTGCACTTGAATGCATCATCATTCTGTCATGATTATAAATTGTCCCCCACAAGCTCTGTTCCACAGGCAGTGCGTCTGCAAGACAAAACTGGACTGCGGGGTCGACTTGGGGGATCGATCCACTTGGCGCCTATGACAGCCGGCTCATTTCTACAAGGTGATTGGAATGTGGGCGAGACGCTCTAATTAAGCCATCCATCAAACTGCGGACATGATGGTGCAGCCGAGGAAGAAAGAAGTAGATTTAATTGAAAAAGCCATCTCCATACCTGCTGTTTTTGCCAGATACAAAAGGCAAAGGGTTCATCTAAGGATCAAATTAAGTGATGACCTTTTTCTAGTTTGGAAAAAAATGCAGTGTGTATTTGAAAATGGTCGATCCCACTAGCGACTGTCACAAAATAAAAAACTTAATGACATTGTGCATTTAACCACTGAACTTTGTCAATTTTGTGCAAACATGTTTGACTTTTTCTCTGAGAACATAGAACATTTCACAAAATGTGAATTCAACCTAAATCCGAAGTTCCAAATATGTTTTTTTTTTCTTTGAATACCTATCATTTATACGAATCAGTAGAAAAACTGGGATGGCAAATCCATGAAGATTTTTTTCAAATCGATAACCGCTCAGCACTCTTTCAAAAGGTGTGTTTGCTTACTGACCAGGTTTTGATCTTCAATCAGACAGTAACTTCAACATCTGCCTCAAATCAAAGACAAAAACAGAAAGGTGGTTAGAACAATGCCTTTTTATATTTTGGTGGTGTTGTAATAATGGAATGTGTTATAGTATTTGTAAGTAAGGTGTTAGGGACGTGGGGCACCCAATTTCAATTCTTAAGCTATTTCTTGGAGCCTGACTGCAGATTTGAGAAGGAAATTAAATGTTTTTGAGATTAAATATTTGAGGAGTATGTTAGGAGTGACAAAACTGGATGGATAGAAGAAGAAATGCAATTGTGAGTGACAGAACTGGAGTAGTAGTGGAACTGAGCAAGCGTGTGCATAAAAGAGTATTCGGTTGGTTTGGACACATGGAGAGGTTGGATGAGGAGCGAATGTTGAAGAGGATCTACAGAGCAGGAGTAAATGGAAGGAGGCCAAGAGAAAGGCAGCGATTGACATGGATGAATGGTGTTATGAGTGCACTGCGGGAAAGAGGTCTAAATATAGTGAAAGCTAGAGCTCCTGTTGGTGTTGGAATGAGTGGAAAGGTGGTGTAACAGGATAGTGGGATGTTTAAACGCGTTCTAAGGGATGGGCAGGTCACATGTATGATTTGGCAGGGGTAAACCAGGGAAATCTGCCGGGCCCTAGTGTTGAACAGAAGAGTGTGTTGTGTCACCCTGACCTGAGTGACACGGCCGCTTTCTTGTGTCCCGTTTCAACTGGAGGGACGAAAGCATGACCAACTTAGGTGCCGAGGTGCCTAACTTGTTTGGGTGTTTGGGCATTTGGGTTGGCCATGGTCCACAAAATGTTGTCTGTGTCTTTTGCTACTTTTTCCCTTTTTTTATTTTCTTTGTTTGTTTGTTTGTCTTGCTGTCGGTCACCCCTCTCAAGGGATATGACCAGGGTAGATAGATCGATAGGCTATTTCTTATTAATCACCCTTCTTTGACAACAGCATGATGACTGAAGAAAATGGACATTATCAATGTGTAACAGTCAATCAATGAAGCGAAACTGAAGATTAACATTTGTAAAAGTTAAGAATTCCTGTTCCAGGGATGCTTCATTTGAAACTTGACCAGTCATAGACGGTGTTTTTTCATCCATGGTGTAAGAGTCCATCTGGACAGTGCCACACAACTTACGGTATTATTTGCAGAGGAGTAATCAGAACTAATTAATTGAGTCATTAACTTAAATCCAGGCATGAACAAGCTAAAGGGCTGGGATTTATTTTTCTCTGGATTTGGTGACTTCTACTTGGTTGTGCTTATATTTACATTTCCAAGAGCTCTCCCAGTGCACGGAGGCATATATTTTCCTTCGTCGCATACGACGGTATACATATGGATAAGAAAGGCTGCGTTTTTTCTCACCCACCCAACGGATTTGTATTTTTATTCTCCGTTGTACCTTCCTGCACATTTGGTTCTGAATCTTAGGACAGCACGGCTGTGACTTCCATCTCCCACTTGAGACGTAAAAGGATTTTCAAGCATAGATAATGTTCTTTGCAAACAGCCCCTCTATTCCAAACCATTTCGATGTTTCTGTGAAGTAGCTTTTGTCTGGAATATGTACGCGGAATAAGAGCAGAAGCGAAAAATTTAAGCGCTGTGAGAGCTATAAAAATAGACCAGATTTTGTTCTGTGGAAAGTTTCCACATAGATTTTATCAATCTTATTATATACAATCGCAGTTTAATTGTCATGGTTTGAACACATTTTTTTATGGCCAGATTTAAGCACTTGTTAAATAATTCCAAAGTCAATTTTTCAATGTCTCCACTACCATTAAAAGACAAAATCCAGTGTGAATCAAGTAGTTTGCAGATCCACAAATAGATTAGTGATTTTCATATGCAATTTATATTCTTGCGTGTGGATTCATCAAGACATGATTTTTAGATGTTGATTAAAACGCAAAATTATTTGTGTATCTGAACATTTGTGGGACAATATTTTAGAGACAAATCTCTCGATATACAGTAGTGTGGAAACTTATTTCCCCCTTTTCAAGTTTCTTTTTTTTTGCATGATTATTACTCATAAAGGTTTCACTATCACGAAACCAATTTTAATATCATACAGAGAAAACCCAAGGAAATACAAAATGCAGTTTATAAATGTTGATTCTATGTATTAAGGCACAAAAATCAAAACCCATCCCTTTGTGAGAAAAGAAATCACCCCTGAACCTAATAGCGAGTTTGGCCACCTTTGGCAGCAATAACAGAAATCAAACATTTAGAATGATTAGTGAGTCTTTCACAACACCTTGGAGGAATATCGGCCCACTCTTCTTTGCTAAATTGTTTCAAATCTAGCATGAACTGCCCGTTTGGGGTCCCACCACGGCATCCCAATTGGATTTAAAGCTGGACTTTGACTTGGCCACCTCAGAACCCTAATTTAGATTTTTTTTTTTGGGCTATGCAGAAATTGACTTGCTTTTGTGTTTCGAAATGTTGTCCTGCTGCATGATCCAAAAGCGCTTGAGTTGGGGGCACAAACTGATGGCAGGACGTTCTCCACAATTAATCATTTTATCAACCAAAGCACATTGTCCTGGTTCTGAGACAGACAAGCAGCCCCAGACCATCACTACCACCACCATGCTTTACTTTTAGCATCATGTCCTTTTTGTCAAATGCTGTGACATTTTTACACCAGGCGTAACGGTTAGGCTGCACACCTTCCAAAAAGTCCAAATTATGACTTATCAGTCCACAGAATGTTTCTCCAAACGTCTTGAGGATAATATAAATGCTTTTTGGAAAATATGAGATGACTCTTTGTGTTTTATTGACAGTATTGGTTTTCGCCTGGGAACTCTCCCATGGATGCCATTTTATTACCTGTGTCTTTCTCACAGTTAAGTCATGAACCTCAACCATAACTGAGACCAGCAGGACCTGCCTTTCCTTGGACGTTTGTAAAGTTCTTTTGCAACATCCCGGATGAGCCATCGTCGCAATCTTGAAGCAATCTTAGTTGGACGACCACTCCTCGGCAGCTTTACCACTGTTCCCATTTTTCTCCATTTGTGGGTAATGGCTCTGACAGTGGTTCACTGGAGCCCTATAGCATTGGAAACGGCTTTGTAACTGATGGATTTTTTTTTTCTAATTTCTTCTGGAATTTGTTTGGATTATTGCAAGTCAATTGTGTTCTTGATATTTTGTAGCCTACTTCACTTTGTCTAGCAGATTCAATGTAAGTGTTTTTGCCTTTAAATAGGTTGTGGCAATCCTTTTTGGGTGTGGCCGGTGGAATTGAACGCAGTTTTCCCTAAACTGCGGCTCATCACAGTTAAGTTGTGATTCAAAAAAGGGGAAGCAATTACAATTTCACATAGGGCAGGATATGTTTTGATATTTATTGATGTCCCATGATAAATGGAATCAACATTTCAAAACTACATTTTGTATTTTCTTGGGTAGCTTTTGTGTGATTTTAAATGGGTTTGATGATGTGAAACATTGAGTGGGTGGTAATATGCAACCAACACAGAAATCAGGAAGGGAAGGGGGCAAAATGATGGGACTATGTAGTTTACATTTTTAGGTGCAGGAAGTTCTTCCCATTTCAGATTAAAACCATGGAACACCACATTTACTTCTTGCATGGCCCATAATGAATGTCCATAATTAATATGTGATCCTCACATGAATACACATTTCATATTACCCAGTTTAGGTGTAGCATGCATCTGTCCTCTTGGGAGTGGCCCATGGAGGTGATGACACTTCATAGGACAATGCCATTCAAACCAATGCCTGCTGCCATTAATCACAAGGGAAGAAATGCAATGGCAATGAAAAGACAACAGAGGGCAGTGCCGCTGTCATATTTAAGCAGACCTGTGTAAACATGGAAAACATTTACATGTACAGTGGAACCTCGGTTCTCGACCATAATCCGTTCCAGAACCCTGTTCGAAAACCAATTTGGTCGATCACGGAAAATCGTTTTTCGCACTAAATAGTAATGTAAAATCGTTTTAATCCGTTCCAACACCCTAAATGTTTACCAAGAACGTAAACATGAAGCTAACCCAGGCTAATCGTACGTTCGCGTTAGCGTAATCTTCCGTACGAAAGATTACTCTAACATGAATGTGTAAAAATAAAAAAAATCAGGTCGTTTACACGTCATTTAGCACCCGAGTCTCCAAAACAAGCGGTGAGCGGTTAAAGGATAAAGAAAATATTTATGAATAGGATTTCTTACCTTTGTGGTGGTCTGCAGAAGCCATGCTCTATTCCCTCGAAAGAAGGGAAACTCGCACATCTTCTTCATATTTTGCTATTATTTCTTTCTTAAATGCAATAGTTGTACGCATTACTCTTCTTTTTTCACCTGTAGCAACTTTGCTGCTTGCACCAACCTTCTTCGGAGGCATAATTAGGGGCTAAAACACTCCGTTCACCAATATTAATAACGAAAGCAAAAAGGAGTGCGCGCTCACGTGACAACAGTTCTTCACAAGGGGTGGGGGCAATCTACACCCGTACGCCGCTCAGCATCGCCTCTAGCGTACCGGCGTTCGAGCTCCGATTTTTTTGAACAAAAAGCGAAGCAAGGATTTCTCGAAATTTTTGGTCGAGAACCGATTTCTTCGAAATGAGAGGCGTTCGAAAACCGAGGTTCCACTGCACTTTAAAATTTGAGCACCTTCCAATCATTGGTAACACAACAGTAAAGTCAAGAATTTTCAAAGATTTCAAACACCTGTACAAACTTTGAATTGTGATTCAGAAAACTAGTAGCCCATTAATAATTAATGTTGTGTAATTTCTAAGGATAGAAGACCACATTTGATTTCAGAGATTTAAAGGCATGTAAAAATCCATAAACGACCGTGCTCTGTTTTGCAGCCACTTGTGCGAAATGGCCCTCGGTTAAAATGAAAAAGTGAAAGTGCAACCCTCGCACATTGTGAAAATAGATACTCATTGGAGCCACCGTGTTGTTTGAGTGTTATTTTTGTAAATATGATGCATGGGAATAATGATAAAGGCCAATGGAAGTGCTGATCTAGAAGGAACGGGTTGTGTTTGAATTGACAGCGCAGGAGAGATTTCCCTTGATACAGGAACACTGAAAAAATGCTTGGCTTGCTTACTGGAGGCACCGCTGCTCACTATTGCCGTGTACACAACTTGTTATGAAGAAAATTGCAATATTGTGGTTGTTAGTGGTCTACCAAACTATAATATATTACATTTCTATAGATAAATAGACAGAGAAGAGAGAGTAATCCCTATTGTTTCAGGGGTTCATTAAAAACATGATGGGTAAATTCCATGAAGTAATGCCCACATTTTTAAACAATAAAAGAAAAATGATCAAAACATTGAAAACAAAGAAAGCACCTTTCTACAGGCCCAAACATGTGTTAAAAAAATAATGTATGAATACTTGTAAACCAGTGACATGCAGTAACTTTAGGATCTGGTGAGGAATAGTCACATTTACAGATAGATGAAACTCCATATTCATGAATTGATAGGCAGGGCAAGGAGGCAATGTATAAACTGTAGCATAGAAAAAAAAACATTGTATTGCCTTAAGTTTTAAATAAAGTCTATGTGATGCTCCTTTTAAACAAAAGCTACAAGTTATAGGTAACCCTCCTTTAGGTGCATGAAACTAGAAAAACGGGATGTTTGACTTGTTGTTAACTTGCTAGTTCGATCACTAATTATATTGTTTGGGGTTTAATCTGAAACCCCATGTTGCACTATCGCCCTCTGCCAGGAGGCAAGATAATTGCATGCCTCACTCTACATCTGCAGGAGCTCAGCACTCATTATATTATTAATACTCACAATATAACGTTGAAAAAGGAAATCCAAGAATTGTGAATTTAAATGAGGAAACAACTAAAGAAAATTAAGACAAAATGCATTATGCCACAAAAGTGAGTTCACTCATCACATTTCCGCAGAGATTTCACTATAATGTTTCAAGAAACATCACTTTGACACAATAATAAAAATGTATATAAACAAAGGCAATGGATTACTGGGAATATATCCTCTGGTCTGATGAGACAAATATTCATTTATTTGGCTCAGATGGTATGAAGCATGTGTGGCAGCAACCAAGTGACAAGAATAAACAGGTTTGTTAAGCATGGTGTTGGGAATGTCATGGTTTGAGGCTGCATGAGTGAAACTGGAATTGAGTAGTTGCATTTCAGGGAAACATAAACTCTAGCATGTACTCTGAAATACTGGAGCAGAGAGCGATCGCCTTCCTCCAGAAACTGGTTCACAGGGCAATGTTCCAGCCTGACAATGACCCTTAACTCACCTTTAAGATGACCAAGGCTTTTCTAAAGGGGCAAAGGGTAAAGAGGATGGACTGGCCAAGTATGTCTCCAGATCTAAATCCACTAAACCACATTTGGGGAATGCTCAAGCGGGAGGTGGAGAAGCACAAGATGTAGAATATCCTCCAGCTTAGTCAGGTGGTCATGGAGGAGAGGAAGCGCATTCCAGACGCAATTTGTGCGGCTCTGGTGAAATCCATGGCCAGGATGATGAAAGTTTTTTCTGCAAAAACATGGTGGCCACACAAAATATTGAACTTCAGGAACTTCTACTTGAGGGTATACTCCTTTTCCTACCAGCGGTTTAGCTACTAATGGCTATATTTTGAGTTTTTTGAGGGCAACAATAAGAGGGGAGGAGGGGGGAGTCGGCGGAGGTCACTCCCGGGCTGCGCGACGGAGCGAGTTCGGCGGACGCTGTGTCACACGGTGCGACACGAGAAAAGGCGGCGGGCGTGATCGGGCTACCCCCGTAACTGGGGGGAGCCCGCTCGTCCGACGACCCCAGTAGCGCGGCGCGACGACAGGCGGCGGACGTGCGCGGGACCCCCGTAACTGTGTCGTTGTCGTGCGTATCGCGCCCGAAAGTACCCGCGCCGCGGGTTAGGGGCTCGCTCGCGGGAGCGACCGAACGGCGCCCGCGGTGCGGCGTAAATAAAAACCCTGTCGTGAATTTGTCTCCGATCGTCCCGGGCGGACGTAAAATCGCCCAGCTGTACGACTCTTAGCGGTGGATCACTCGGCTCGTGTGTCTCGCTAGCTGCGAGAACTAATGTGATTTGCAGCTGTGATTGGCTGGCAATCAGTTCAGGGTGTCCCCTGCCCACTGCCCGGAGATGGCTGGAATGGGCTCCAGCCCCCCCGTGACCCTAATAAGGATAAGTGGTGCAGATAATGAGATGAAGGGTCGTCGCTACTTCGCAGATTTTCACTCTTCTCGGGTGGTTTTGTTCTCCATTACCCGGGTCTAAATGATTGATTGATTGATTGATTATTGCTCCAGCGAAGGTCGGGGGGTCCCGTCCCTGTGCGTTGAGCCGACCAGATGAACCAGGTTTTTCCAATGCTGGCGGTCTTGTGCCAGCTGTTCTGCATCCTCTACAGCAACTGCGTGTTGTTGGAGGTCGCCCGCAACGACGTCGAGCCATCGAGTGCGGGGTTTCCCTCGTGGTCGTCTCCAGCCTGCTGCCTTTGGGTCAAACTGGAGAATGGCTCGTGTCGGATGGTCTGGTGGTAGACGAAGGACATGGCCAAACCAGCGGGTGCGGCGTTGTGCGACCAAGGAAGATGCTCGGGGCTGGCACGTGCGGGCTCTGTGCTCTTTATTGGAGACTCGTTGGGGCCACCTGATGTTCTCGATGGTTCTGAGAGCCCTGCTATCAAAACCGTCGATTCTTGTGGCCAGGGTGTCGTTCAGGGGCCATGTTTCTGAGCCATAAAGCAGGATAGAGAGTACGGCGAGGTTGTAAATGCGGAGCTTCGTCTTGCGTGCGATGGTCTGGTGCCGCCAGAGTGGTTTCCAGAGAGACTGCAGAGCAGATGCTGCCAGGGCTCTTCTGCGGAGAATCTCTGGTTTTAGGTCCCCATTGTGTGTCATCATGGACCCCAGATACACAAAGCTCTTGACAGGGTCTAAATAATAATAATAATTTTTTTTTGGAAGGTGCGCCGCTACTTTGCGGATTATATATATATATATATATATATATATATATATATATATATATATATATATATATATATATATATATATATATATATATATATATATATATATATATATATATATATAATGTATATATATGTGTATATGCACACACACACACGCATACACACACACTACTATAGGCTACAGGGACAAAAATCTGACGAGGCTGGTGTAACGCCGAAATGGGATGGCGGTTGAAGGTGGGAGTGGATATGAATATGCATATGCATATTTCTGCAGAAGATGATTACTAGCTGAAGCATTCATTAATCGTTTTTCGTGCATATTCTCCATTTTATTGAATTTAAACAAACCCATTAACGGGGATTAACTTCCCTGTAAGCGACTTTGGTTCCGTTTCCAATTGCTTCCAAAAGGAGCCCCTTGTTCCATCAAGTAGAATTACTTGCGTGCGTCTTCAATCTCCACAGAGAAGAATTATTGAAGACGAGGGGTGCTCTGCGCCATATCCTCCATCCTCCATCTTTCCCACTTTCCCCCCAGTTCATACATAATCAGATTTTGAAGAAGACCAGCTCCAGTTTGTTATTTCCTTCCTAATTGGGATGGGCATGTGGCAATGCCCATTTAACATCGGATAACCGTGTGTTTATTGATTTCTTTTTTAATAACAGCTAATATTCGTCTGGCATCACTCCCCCTCATGGGGAAGTTGCAGTTTTTTTTTTTTTTCTTGTACCGACCGCCGCATTGTACGCAGCACTAATTATAGCCCGAGGAGGAACGGTTTTCCAGACCTTGACCTCCTCCTTTTACTTGAGGCCAAAGAACGAATGAAAACAGGGGCAAAAATTGAATGGGGAAAAAGGGTCCACCGAATAAAGGACGCTTTGCTTCGGATTAACCATAAGGCATACATTAATAATAATTGCATGATGGGAAGCGAACGAAGCCTTGAGCAACAAATGCACTTTTTGTTTTTTCCTGCCGACTGCTCAAGATTATGTTGATCACTGTTTTTTTTTTTCTCCCTGCTAAGAATTAAGGGTAGCTGCAACTACCTTGAGGGGAATACAGAAAGCCGGCTGTGCAATGCTGACCCAAATCTGTAATTATAGCTCACATTGCTTATTACTGGGTAGAGGGCAATCCATTTCTTCCTGCTCAATTCAAAACGTATTACATCTATTTTGTATCTAATCAAACGTTTTTTTTTATGTAAATGATTTTGGCGATAGCCTTAACTTTTGAAAAAAATGAAAAAATTGGGGCTGCACCGGTTTGTGGTTACCTTCATGAGTAATTGTGGACAGTAGCTGCGTGGAATGAGAAACTATAATAATTATCCATACTCAGGGGTAGGTAGGGTTACTTTAACTGGATTACTTTCAATTACTTTTGGATTACTCCAATACCAAATATGCTAATAAAAGACAAAATAAACTAAATATGAAAAAAAATACTAAATTGTGTGCAGGCTTGGGGAGTAACAGAATACATGGAACGGCGAAAATGATGTTGGCAAGCTGTTTGGATTTATTTTCATTTTGTTTCTGTTGCATTTTATGTTTATGTTATCTTGCCGGAGATCAAAGAGATCAAAGCCAGGAGAGAAAGCTTACCATGTGTTGGGAGTCATAATTGTATTCATATTTAGTTTATTTTGTCTTTTATTAGCATATTTGGTATTGGAGTAATGCAAAAGTAATGGAAAGTAATCCAGTTAAAGTAACCCTACCCAACCCTGTACATACTATTGATAAAAATCAAGGTTTTTGCCATGCAGTAAAAACTGGGGTTAGGATAATACTGGGTATTTCCTCTCGACCCAAGCCAAGTAAATTTATCGGAGTATTGATCAATATTGATCCGATACTTTTTGCTTGGATATGCCATGATCATTTAATAATTGAATACTGCCTCGCTCGAGTTAGTTTATAATTACAAAAAACGTATGTGCACTAAACATGGTACATTGTTTCATTAAAAGTTCAAATATAAAAAGCATTTATATTGCAACTGTTTTAGAACGTAAGCCAAGAGAGTCAAACCATGAGCATAAATGTAATTGAAAACACAAATATTGTATAACAATACCATATTTGAAACTTAAATACTGTACTTTCAATTGAACAATATTTTGAAAATAAAGTGAGTAATGCAAATAAACTGTCAATTGTCACCCATTGGCTCCATCGCCTTGGTCACAATGGATTTCCAAGGTTTTTGTTCAGGAACAGTAACATGTTAACAAATTGGGTTACAGTTTTGTGTGTTAATGTACAATTGTGGTGTTGCCACACTTGAAATTACATACTACACCTGGTATTTTATTTTGCATGAGTTGAAAAAAAGTTTGCAGCGTGCTTATATTTGCTTCTGTCATTTTTAGCTTCTGGGAAGGGAGGCTGCTTAGGTCTGCTCTGTTTTGCAGACAGGATGCACCAGCAGGCGAGGTAGGGAGAGGTGCAAAAGGTGTATTTGTCGGGAATAAACCTATAGTGGCCACTGGCACTGGGGGAGAGACAGAAGGACTGCACTATGTATGAAAAACAATGGTGTTTTGGGGAAATTAGCAAAGTATTGATCCCAGGGCAATAATGTCAATCAGATCCAAGAACTTGCTCAGCCCCTCATCGTTTCTGTAAATTGTGCCTAAAAGCCCAATCCAAGATATACCCAAAGTAAATTGAATGCTGTTGTTGAACCATTTTGGCAATATGGATGTTTTTGCGTTACCTTTGAAATGTAACGTTTTGTCATAAACTGAAATAATCACTGCAAGTGCTACTAACATTGCGTAATCTGAGTTGGAAATAGGTTTTTATTCTTGGCTGATTCTTTTCTTTTCTTTTCACAATTCAATCCCTGCAGATGAGTTTAGCAGGGACATCCTGGCTGAAAAACAGGTGGGACAATAGCTTGAAGCCTGACCTGGTGCCTTGTCAAATTGTATCACAATCTGAAAAACAAAACACTGCATTTTACACATATTTATAATGGTAGGTCTAGGCGTTTCCAAAAGTGGCCATTTGGAGACGACCAATTTACAGACCTTAAAACTTTCCATTTGTGCATTTTGAAGCCATTGTTTAGACATTGTGAAAGAGTCGTAAATGTATGACTTCTCTTTCTAGAAGTGAATCCATGATTGTACACACTTGCATGTAATAACGATGCAAAAAACGAATCACTTTTGGCTTTGCCCAAGTTCACCTTCGGATCTGATTTGAATACACACTATAAATGTGTACATATTTAGGTTGGGAATTCATTGGCTGCTTTTTTAAAGGGGTGTGATTGTGCCAACTATACATATGAAATAAGGATCGTAAAACACTGCAAAATTGCTTTCAGGCACTTTTTTTCTTTAAAATCTGTCAGCATTGTAGTGTGTTTTAGAGTCAAAATTTTGTACGGTTTGATTCATTGGACTTTATCTTATTTGCTGGGAATCATATCACGAGCTGACTCTAAAGAGACATTATAGGTGAGCTATGCTGACTTTAAAGTTTTGGAGTATCTTGTTTTACACTGATCGTGATGTTTTTATGATAAGTATGTTTTGAAATGGTCCTCATATCTTGGACCCAAAGAGTTTAAGCTTTTCAATTCTATGTGCCATGACGTATTGCAGGGACTGATGACATTGTGAAGACACAACTTTTTTTTTACCAACATCCCAACGGCATGAACATTAAGTGGTTAGTATTGATAATATCAACATTTTAACTGATCCTTTAACCCCTACTAAAAACATAACATGATAATACAGCACCAAAATTGAGTATTCACAGTTGCTGTATCTGTTATTATACGTATGGCACAGGGTTAAAAATTCCAATTTTTTGTTGTGATCTTATCTACATAGAATGTCCTTTATGTGTTTAATGCAATTGGAAGGTCTACACTACTCAGGGCACCCATTTCACATCCAAGTATTGGTGTTGGTAAATTTGTTTTAAACCATTTCTTCATTTGTTTTTTGCCCCAGAGACCTTTTGTGAAAAAAATGCCAAATGATCACGGTTGTGCGAGCACCATCTGGCAGGAGGTGTACTTATAAAACCTATCGCTTCCGTCCTGTCAAGCGCACGTCTGGACTGAATATCTCTTCAACTGATTCATAAAAGCAGCATAGAGCTTAGGTCAAACTCAATTAGAACCGCAGCATTGGTCCCAGTCTGCAAGTTGAGAAACCAAACCGACAAGGTGCGTATATTTGTGTCACATGTTTGTTACCTGCAGATGTAACGGGACACAGGTGGATGGTCTAGCTCCAGCTGGTGTTACAGATTTGTTTTATATATTTGTGTTTTTTTTTCTTTTGGGTTTGTTGTTCTTTTACCTAACCTGCAAAATAGATGGTAAATGTCAGTCTCACACGACACCATTTACTTGTTCATATTAAGAGTGATTTATTGAACACGTCTCATTAAATCACGTTAGTTCCCTTTTAACATATAAATACAAAATAACATTGCCATCAATTGGTACTTTTCAAGAATCATTTAACCAAAACACCATAACTGTACCTTCCAAAACAACTCACTTTGTGTTATATGGTAACCAAATATACATATTAACATCACAGTACACTCTTAACCCAGCCCCGCATAACGTAGCATACCTCACTCTGTTGCTTATGCTAACGGACGACTCACTCGTACTATTTCACTTTTAGTAAACTTTACAGACATCACAGACAACCTTTACAAACATAGTTTCACATATTATCATCCTCACAGTAAGTGTTTTACCAGTATAAACATTTCACCTGCAAAATAGATGGTAAATGTCAGTCTCACACGACACCATTTACTTGTTGACATTAAGAGTGATTTATTGAACAAGTCTCATTAAATCATGTGAGTTCTTGTGAGACTTGCCCCAAAACACCCTTCTCTGACCTGTGAGACTATGTCATTTAGTGGTGATCCTGGTACTTCACTTTTTCTGCTTTACAAAACAACACCAAAATCCCAAAATATAACATTTTAACTAGTCAGCAACCCTTGTTGCACCACACAGACTCCACTCTTTTCCCCAGGGAAATACATGCATTACTTGTTGTGGAGCACACCCAAGTATGCTCTTCATACATTGGCTCATCAATGAAACCTTTCGTGATTGGTTGTAGGCACTGGCGACAGTGATGGAAGTTGAACATTTTCCATCCTCCTAGATTTGCATTATATGCATAGATGTTGCCTGTCACAGTGCTGGAGGAGGCTTGGTGATTTTCGCTTCGTTACACCTCCTCCATTGGAAATTAACTGAGTGCCAGCGACTTCTCCCATTATGTTGTGTACCTAGTAGAGCCACAGACAACAGAATTGGAACTGTGGACTCGATTATTTTTCTGTGAGTTCAATCTGCAGCAATATATCATGAATTGTGTTTGTACTACTTCCATTAAAGGTCCTTCTTTTTCTCATCGATTGTGATTATGCATTGGACATTGCAGAATAAAGCTCCCATTCCTCTTAGAAAAAATACTGTCATTTTATAGCATAGGAATTATCAGTCCTCTCACAGGCAGCCTTTTCCCTCCACAATCTCTAGTCGTTGTAATTGATGGGCGCAGGGCTATCAAGTATTTTATAGCAGCCGCCTTCCCTGTAATTTCAATCAAGACTTAATGGGACAAATCAATAGGACAGACTCTAAATGAAAGACTGGAATGCTGACTCTGTTTGATATCTGTCACCACCACTTGCTAGAATTCTAATCAGGCAGGCAGCAATGTTTGAAAAGCATATAGAGAACGTTCTAATTCAATTAATAACTGGCAAAGCAGAAGAAGTGAAACTTACACTATACTATGCTAACACACACACTTTCAATTAAGAAGCCACTGGTGCCTTTTCGCGCTAAATGCAATTGGCATTGCTAGTCTGCTATCTTAATTAAATGAATTGTCCTTCACTGGTATTGGAATCATATCACTTATGGAAAATAATATGTCCCAAAGAACCAAAGTTGAGTGGCACTTGAAGGATCGTATAGAAAGATATAGTATTGAAACACATTCTTGTGGTGGGAAACAAGTATAGAAGGACATAAGAAAGGGTCTAAAGTAGCATTATTGCTACTGTTGGGTAAGAGAGGAATGCCACTGTAGTCAAATATAACAAATGCAACTGCGTTGCCAAAGACTACTGCATCACTCAAGATGACATATTTTTTAAGTCTGGTACTGTTGGAATAAAAATGACTGGCACTGTAGACCCAAGGATAGTTACGACTGAAAGTGTAGGAACAGAGATGAATGGCATCGTAGAACCAAAGGTGAGGTCAAAAACGCAAATGGAACTGCAAGACCAAACAAAATTAGCAAAGTAATATAATGCTGTTTGGCAAGCAAGATAACAGAAGATTACTGGCACTCTCAGATCAAAGATGGTAGAATCAAAGATGAAGATTAAACATGTCTGGAATCGAAGCCCAAAAGACGATCAGCTGAAATTAAATGCTTGGTCAAAGTGGAGTATTTGCGCCACCACCTGCAGACGCTTGTAACGTTTCATTGTAGCATAAACAAGCCAGTACCAGTCAGGCCCAAGATTTTCTGTCGGTCAATGCCAAGCGGAACATTGTTTGTCTGGGCTTGCTTCCAAGCCTTCCATTAGGCTTTGGCCCAGGTAAAGAGCAATTAAACGTGGTGCTGAGTCAGACTGCCACTTCGCTCACGGCCTCAGCGTTCACATTTGTTATGTGGCTTGCATTCACATTTTACTTTAAAACCCTGTTTGTATTTATTTGCAGCAACAAAAAGGCTTTGCATAATTGCTCATGATGAAGAGGAACAGCAGAATTGCCCCGTGGAGGCAGCCTGAATTTCCGCAGAACACTTGGAGAAGGAGAAAGCTCGGCGAGGGAAGATAGAAGGATTTGGGGCCAAGCACAAAACGTTTTGTTGATGTCTTAGTATGCCTGTCTCACTTTCTTTTTCCTAAATCTGCAATCAGTAACGTGGGGAGGGTGCTCAGATAGGACATGATAGGCGAGTTGGAGGGCAACCTTTCCAAAGAGAATTCAGCAATAAACACCAGGCAAGCATAAACAAACAATAAAAGAAACTGCAGACTGCGGCGGTGGCTGAGAGAGCTTTAGCCACACATCTCTCTTCACAAACGCTGATCCCGTTTCTCCTGCAGTTCTAAGAGCGCCAGGGCCAGCATGCAAAAGTCCTGACTTAGATCCAGGGGCATAGTGCTGAGGCGGCATTCACACTAGATTACCATTTTTTCTTTGTTGCCGGTACCTAAGCAAACCCGTCTGGCTTTGACCCAGACTATCAAGCCGCCAGTAGGCAAAATAATGCTGACGGTGCAAATGTGGACACCTGACTGGACAATTTCGGGAAAAAATATTGTGAACAATTCACAAATGCCGCCGGTAGCCCTTGACCAAATGACTACTCACAAGTAACTGTGTGCGTTATGGAAATAAAGCAGTGTTGCCAAATGTAAGGGCTGAGACAGATGTGAACTTGCTGCTAATTATCCTGGACTGTTTGCTTTCACTGTGGCGAGTTGAGCATGAAACAAGTGGAGGCAAAAGATGGAAATCACAATCCCTGACATCCCATCTGTTTTCCAAACCCTACATGCAGTCTTTCTGTAACACGAGCACTCACACAAACACAACAAAGCCAAATATTCTTCCTGCACACAATTTAGTGACAGTCAGTCAAATATCATTAACTTTGCTGTTTAACTATATCCACTACTTGTTTTTAAATTGAATGTTACTCATTCATGGCCAATCCTTTAAAACGACTTTGCAATACTTTGCGTTTTTTTTAATGTTCTTCAAGGGATGATTTGAAGTCCTAGAAAGTGTAAGCACCAAGACTAAAAGAAGAAAGAAAATATTCTCTTTTTTCAGGAAGATTGTTTGTAGTTATTTATATTCCTAAGCTATCTGTAGCAGAAAAAGGTGACTTTGAGCAAAAGCTCACATCAAGAAGAAGAGTAACTTTGAGGCATATCGAAAAATACGGGCAAAGGGTTTGTGGTGGCAGAATAATTTATTTTCACATACAAAATGTAAGCGCGTTTTTTGTCTTATTTACAAGCCATTTGTTGTTTGATTTGTGAAATGCATCTTCTTATATCAGAACGGTGTGAGCGTAATGCTCTTGGTTACAGATTATCTCAGTATGAGGTAGTATCCAATACTTGAGTAATATATATGTTTTTGGGACAATGCGGTTGCATTCTACTTGATAAGAACACATTTTCACGTCAGATAAAAAAGGTCCTACATTGGGAGTAAAAACAGTGAAGAATAAAATGTACAAAAGTCATAACGAGTGTACAGGGTACATATTTTCTGCATCATATCAAATTTAAAAGAGGAATGGAAATTGCCATTGCCAGCCTATCATATACAGAATACATTTATTTGTGCTTTCAATTGAAAGAGACGGGCAGAAAGTAGCGTTTTCAGTCGAGAGCATCGGCCTCTTAATCAAACAGTCTGGGCAAACAAACACATGCAGGCAGATAGCTGGTGTTGGTTGTGAGACAAGAGTCTGTGTTTTATCATTTTACCAGATGTGAACATTTCTGCAGCTGCGATAGAAATGAATTTCTTCTATAAACCTAGAGTGAGTGCCAGTGCCGAGTGCTATCATTGAGTTGCTGCTGAGCGACGCTAGCGATATGGAAGGATGGAAGCTTCCTAATCGGCCAGAAGGATTAGCGCTTTGGAGATTATAGTGAGATCTAATAGATGTGGGGAGCAAATGCTGGTACAGACCCTTCCTACACCTTTTGGCCCTCATCTTAAACCGACCATTTTTAGGGCTCGCCCAGCTAAAAACCTGAGAGCTGTTCCGAACCTTATACTGGTTCACATGACTGCAGTCCAGAATGTATAGCACTCTATCTATCTGTCTACCTTGGTCATATCCCTCAAGAGGGGTGACCGACAGCAAGACAAACACATACAATAACAAAGAAAATAAAAGGGGAAAAAAATACAAATAACTAAAATACAAAAATACAAATATTTTTGGGCCATGGCCAACCCAATTGCCCAAACACCCAAACAAGTTAGGCACCTCGGCACCTAAGTTAATCATGCTTTCGTCCCTCCAGATGAAATGGGACACAAGAAAGCGTCCATGTCACTCGGGTTAAGGTGACACAACACACAGCAGGGCCAGACAGCTTTCACTGGTTTACCCCTGCCACATCATACGGGTGCCCAGCCCATCCTTAAGAACGCGTCCACAACCCCACTATCCTTTCACATCACCTCTCCACTCCTTCCAATCACCAACAAAGAATTTATAACACGCAAACTCAAAATCGTCACAGGAAAAACATGTACCGTAATTTTTGCACTATAAGGTGCACCCAAAAGCCTTTTCTTTTTAAAGCTGACCTTGCGCTTTATAATACAGTACACCTTATGCTGGTTTAAGATCAGGTAATTGTGTAATTTTGTAACTGTAATCCTGTGCAGTCCTTTGAGACATTTTTGTGATTAAGGGCTATATAAATAAATTTGACTTGACTTGACTTGACTTATAAATGGATCAATATTGAGTCGCAAGGTCTCGCAATTAAGTTGCCGCCCCCTAGATTTTCCCCTGTTGGCAAAGTAGTCCGCGGTGTATGCAGGGATCTATATACCGTCCTTTCATTTCCTAACCAATGTGTCAATCCTCATTTGAATCAGTCACTATTGGCTAAAGTTATTTGTAGGTAAAGGAGGCGGGTCCTTTTTAGCATTTACAGGCTTGCATAGGCTAAAGCAGGGGAAAACAAAGCCTGCAATTGGCCGAAAAATATGTGAATCACTGTTAGGTTGCTCTATGGCCTGGAGAAAACATTTTTTACAAGTCTGTATTTGTAAACAGGGGCTAAACAGACAGCTAGTGAGCTAGCCCGGCTTTATATTTTCCCATCTTGTTTCAGACTGATCTGGATGTCTCTGTGATGAGTCTATTTTTACATTCAATTATTTTCAAAGTGTTTATTGTCATATGCACAGTAAATAACCACGTTTCCCTGCGCAATTAAATTCTTACTTTGTTGTCCACACATTTGCCAGTGAAAACTAAAATGGAAGCTAAGAAATGGTTGGCATTTCTTGAATCCTCAGAGTTTAACCTTCCTAATGATATGTGGAATGACGCGTTTCAGTGATTGGGGACATCATACAGACACCGCGCTTGTATGTGTCAAAGACACGTATTTGCTTCTTTGCAAGCTGTCGGAATGTTAAGGGGTTAACAAGTTTGAGTGAACTATCCTACTGTTTTGTTGATGTTCCTACTGTATCGCTTTATAGTCGGGTGTGCCTTATGTATGGAAAATATATGACAAAAAACTATTTTGGGGGTGCGGAAAATATGGTACTCCCCAAGAACACCGTTGGCATTGTAAAACGAGGATTCAATTCTCTAACTTAAATCTCTGGATACGTCTTAAAATGGAAGAATTTTAATCTGTTAGAGCCAAAGTGTCAGGGCTCACCTTTGAGCAATGTATTGAGGAAATGAGCATGGAGAAACTTTATTCATCTATCGTGAATAGATTTTGACCAAAATGTCTTTTTTGTGTGTGTGTTTTTCTGCAAAGCATGTTTGTTCCAAATCTTGCCGACACGTTCAAAAAGTCAAACTGAGGAGAAAGAAAACATTTTAGCACCAATGTAATACTATATACACAAGGACGGCTGAAGAGTCAAAAAAATTACAGTAACGATAAGGAGTTCAAGCAAATTGAACTTGATCAACATGTCCTTGCTACGGCAACAAAGGAGAAAACGGTGGAAGGAAATAAACAAATCATAATCCAAGCAAGTGTAAGTACCCTTCTCCAAAACATAGTTGAGTAGCCGCTTGTGTTAACAAGGCTGGACGATGCTTTAGTACGTGTAAAAGTGCAGCCACATTTGTCACAAACGGATTTCGAAGGGCGAGTTTGCCACTAGGGATGATAAAGGCGCTAATAGATAAAACACTTTGAGTTTAATGCAACTCAGGAAGCAATTGGGGTGATAATGTTAGGGTTTTATGGACATTCTTGCCTGATTGAAAAACTTGCTGTCTTCTCAACTTCTAATCAAAATTCAGGGATGTCCAATTTAAAGGTGACGTGTCCACAAGGACCGACCCAGGTGCAAGGAAATGCTGAGTTTATTATGGGACAGACTTAGGGCATGTTTTTTTCTTGTGAGCTGATGCGGCACTTTCTACGTTGATCTGCCAAATATCCTCGTTGTGATGCTCATTTACTAAGCTTAAACACTAAGGCTCAATCCGTTTACTTTTCCATCACCACAATATTACCCTGTACCCCCTCCTTCCTACCAATTGTATGCTATACTCCAGCAACGCACACTAACAATAAAGGTGAGAGAATCGAACTCCTCTGCAAAGCATAGTGTAAAGCCCCTTTTCAAGAATATGTTTCCAAGGGCGCATGTTTCTTCTTAGCCACGCCCCCTCGGCATTACAGACCAGTTGGAAGCAATCTGGGGAGAACGAGCCAATTAGATGTGTTTATATTGTGCTTTGTTGTGGAACATATATTCCTGAAAAGAGTGCCGTGGGACTAGGAAAAGGACAAAATTGGAGGAAAGGTGGTTGCAGTCAAGGGGAAGAATAACAAGAGTGAAGCGTAGTTCTTGACTGGTGCCATACTTGTATTTTCTTCAAGCTTATCTTTAACTAGTTCAAAAAAAAATGTTTTGAAGTGAAGTAAGCGGCAGATGAGTGGTTAGCGCATCCGCAGCACAGTTCTGAGGTCATGGGTGCAAATCCAGCTACCAGCTCTCCTGTGTGGGGTTTGCGTGTTCTCCTGTGCTTGCACGTGTTATCTCCCACATTCCAAAAACATGCATGTCGGGTTAATTCACCGTTTTAAATTGTCCCTAGGTGTGAATGAGCAAGTGACTTGTCTGTCTTTTTGTGCCCTGCGACTGGCTGGCAAACAGTTCAGGGTGTCCCCTACCTATTGCCTGAAGATGGCTGTAATGGGCTTCAGCACCAACGCAACGAAACAGAGGATAAGCGATGCAGATAATGGATGGATGGATGAAGTGAAGTCAATTTGAGTCAAGTCAACCCATGTTTAATTTTATAGCCTTTAGAGTCTCAAAGGGCAGCACAGAACACAAATTAATGCAAACCACAGACTATTATTACACCATCCCCTGATTCAAAACCTACACGAGGGCAAGGAAAAACTCAAAAACCTCAACATGAGGAAAATGAAGAAACCTTGAGAAGGCACTGCACATGAGGTAACCCCCCCTCCAGGATGAAATTAAAATATATATATTTTTTTAAAAGGCAATGGAAAATTGAGGAATTAAGCGGATTAGGCACATGACTGCACAAATACACGACAATCGCCCTCTGATTTCACAAAAGACTTTAAAGTACAGGCTGTTTTTTGAGTTTTTTTTTTTTTTTGATCAAATGAATCTCAAATGTTCCACCATCCTTGAAATGTACTAATGAGATCAGCTAACCTACCTAGTAACAACTAATTCAGAATACTTCAATGTTTTAGTTCTCACATTAAGGATGCAAATTACAATTGTTGGACTTTCCAAAACTAGTTAGTTCCATCCTAATTTTTACATTTTGAGGAAGTAACAAGCATCAGTTTGGTTCAATATTATTCTGCGAGACGGATGCAGCCACTCACCATAAGGTGGAGCACAGATAATAGATTTAGCAACTGTAAGCAGATTTGGCCCGGGGGCTGACTTAGAGGCAGATCATTCGTCGGTTGTAAACAGGCTTTGGGAAAAATGAAAGCGTTAAATGGAAAATACATTTATTAGTTCAATCGGCTTAGTTCAGGTTCAGCTCTTCTCCTTCAAATGAAGTTTGCTGGATTTCACAGGATATTAGCGGGCAAGAAGAAAAGCCAGCCCTCAGGGGTGGCTCGTGCAGTTTGTGCAGTCATGTCGCTCGTTGCCTTCATGTCGCTTGGAAACCAAATCCTCTTTCTTTGCTTGGGAAAAAAAACAGGACAAAAGAAACAAACAGAGCTTTTCTAGCTAAATTAAATTTACAACTTACAGTCGATACTAAGTGACATTTTTTTTGTTTTGTTTAAGCTTTCCAAACAACTTCGTAATGGTCAGTGTTCTACTATTTTTGAAAAAAATTAAAACATAATGTAATAGACAAGTCCTGGGTGCATACGGCATAGTCCACAGGTCATAGGTTCAAATCCAGCTACCAGCCTTGCTGTGCAGAGATTGCATGTTCTCCCCATGCTTGCATGGGTTTACTGCGGTTTCATCCCACATTAAAAAAACATGCATTTTAGGTTAATTGGCCAATCCAGATTTTACCTAGGTGTGAATGAGCGAGTGAATCTTGTGACCGTGTGGGCCCTGTAACTGCCTGGCAACCAGTTCAGGGTTTCCCCGCCAATTGCCCAAAGATAGCTGGGATGGGCTCCAGCACCTCTGTGACCTCACTGAGGATGAGCAGTGCACGTAATGGATAGATGACAAGTCCTGATTTTAGTTGTTCTTATGAGCTAAAAACAAAGATGTTGTTAACGTTATCTGGGTTATGATCACCCCAACAGACATGGAAAATATGGAAACAGCTTCCACTTTCAGATTTGTGTCAGCCTATGCGCAGAGTCACATAAGGGATATGAATTGTTTTTGATCTATTAGAGAGAATGAGAAGAAGCAAGTGCGCTCCTTGCGGAAGCCAACCACAGAGGCTCCTTCATAGAAACCAGACAGTTTCATCTGCGGCTCCTTAATTGGGACAAAGGCAGCATTGAGATTATTAATAACTGTATTTGACTCCTGTATGCCCTCTTCTTAAAATACATTCTATTGTTCCTATTAAATGATTAAATGGAAGCAAACGTAGAAAATAAGAAGGGGAGAACCTGCAACCTTCTACTTTTTGTCCCAAACCACTGAAAGACCCAAAGGCGTGCCAAACCCATCGAAGAGACAGTCTCTTCGGTGTGTCCTTAGTTGTCATGCCCGTGGGACATGCCCAGCGCACCTTTCTAGGGAGACATCCAGGGGACATCTGGCCCTGATGCCAGAGCCACCTCAACTGGCTCCTTTCAATATAGAAAAGCAGTGGTTCTTCATTGAGACCTTTACGTGTGACTGGGCTTCTAATACTTTCTTTATAGGATAGACAGCAGAGGAAATTATTTTCAGCCACCTGCATCCGGGATCTTGATCTTTCGGTCACAACTGGCACCTGGTGACCGTAGGTGATTCTATAAATGTAGCTTTACTGGTAAATTGAGAGATCAGACATTTTGAATAATTCTGACATATAAAATGGAAATTATTTATGTATTGTTTGTATAAAATCAGTAAAATTTATAAAATCTCAAAGGATTTGATAATTTATCAAAATGAAAACATGACATAAATAAATATTTTGTTACAAGATCAGTGGAATATTGAAATAGGTGCTCACTTATCTGACAGACGGAGTCTTAAAACGATGGGGAAACAGAAGCATGAGAATGGTACAACCAAAATGGAGGTGCTAATTTGGGGAGTGCCAGTCAAAAATCACACACGATCACACGGCAACAACAGTAACTATGAGTAAGATCTTACTTGGCGACAAAAAAATAAAGGTTGAACGCACAATTTAATTGGCCTAAAAACTAAAAAATGGCATGATGACCCACAAATTAGAGCTCAAGATATACGGGTGGTGAAACAACAGCCACTGACATTGAAAAGGTGCTAAAATAATATGAATAATATTAAACATGGGTAAAAGAATTGAGAAATATTCCAATAGCCAAGTAGAGCAGACATTAGCATCATTTGACAAAGAAGATGGTTTGTCAAACTGACCAGCATGGCATAAACACCTGAAAATGTTGTCAACAACTCATATCACATACAGTGCCTAAAGACAGTCAACCTACGGACCAAACAAGGAAAAAACTATTCAGAGGGGCAACCAAGAGGTATTTATTACATTGGAGGACTTGCAGGCATACACAGCTGACATGGGACCATCTATCCATAAGACAACTGTTAGTTATTAACTATTATTCTGCCATTCACGGAATAGTGGCAATAAGAAAGTCCTTACTGAAGGAATACCATAAATAGGGACAGGGAAGATTGTTAAAGTTGATGGAAAGAGGAATGGAGCCAAATACAGGGTGATTAAGGCAGAACATTATTTGAAGTTTGTACGAAATCTGAAAATGGGGCGCAGGTTCACCTTCCAACAGGACAAAGACCCTTAACATAAAGAAAAATATATAATGGAATGGTTTAAAACGAACAACATAAAGGTGTTAGTATGGCCAAGCTTAATTCCAAACCTAAATTCATTTGTAGAGGGATCTGAAAAATGCTGTGCACTAACGATCATCAAACCTTTAAGGTACTTGAGCTGTTTTGTAAAGAAGAATGGGCAAATATTTATCATTCAAATTGTGCAAAACCTGAGAGACATACGCCAAAAGAGGAGTGGCTGTAATGGCATCAAAAGGATGGTGTCCAAAGCATTAACTCAAATGGGGCCAATGTTTTTGCAACTCCAACTTTTCAATTTTTTAATTGTTAGCACAATATAAAATGTTGGATGATAATTTTATTTCATTTTATTTTATTTTATTTTATTTCACGATTGTGTCTCACACGTTGTTGATTCCTAGAAAATGTTTTGATCTTTTCATCTTTGAAGCCTAAAATATAGCAACATGTCGAAAAATTCTTGGGGAGTTAAAACATTTGGAAAGCACTGCAAACCTGTGATAAATACTTATACAGTAATTATTTAGCAGCACCAAAATGCATTTGTTTCCGAGCTACCGTATGCACTTATATAAGAACCAAGCTCAAAAGGAGCGAAATTGGTCTTTTCAGTTTGACTTTGAGCAAGTGCAAAGTTTTCCACAATTTGTTCCCTTTGAAACTGCAGGGAAGGAATGAAGTGCCTTCCAAAACCAGAGGTGGAGTCAACGACCTCATATTGCAAATGTCATCTAAGGGGTCATACCTTTGGATTAAGTCAGTTCACCTTGCTACCCCAGTGTGTGCAAAAAGTTGGCACTTAAACGTGCATGATCCCAAAAGCAAAAGGCTTAGGCCAGGATCATCCCCTGCCACAACCAGGACGGCCGCTTTAGTCAAACGTGAACCCGGTTCCTTGTAATTTTTTTTTCATATTTATTCATATTCCCTGCCATCATAGACACGCCCGCCGGCCCCAAAAGTCCACACGGAGATTACAATCAGACGCTTGTCATGTTCAATTTTCGAAGCCATTTGTCCCAATTGCCATCTCTCCATTTTCCTCCTCATTTGCTTCCCTTCTGTTGAAGTGATCAAAGTGCTTTTGCTTTTATTCAAGTTGCAGAGGAAAGCGTGACGACGGCATTCACCACAGAGCCTCATGAATTGATATTTTTTCAGACCAAAATGCAAATGAGACCTAACTTAACATAGCCATTAGAGCCAAGTAGGTCCACATAAAAAATATGCTACAATTAGCGGCGGGATTAACCTCCAACTAGAAGGCAGGACAAGAGGAACACCAAAAAGGAACATCAAGGAATGGACTGGTGCCAACTTTGCCACGACCCAAAAACGGGCTAGGGACCATCAACAGTGGAGAAGGCTGTCAGAGTTGTGTCCTCATTAGGGCCAGTACGACCCATGCGATTGACGGATCTGCAAATTGTGAACACAAGACGAGAAAATCAATCGGAGAAAAAAATAATCACTCGATTATCACGGTTAATGGGGAATAAAAAGCAGGGGGGAGCTTGTGAGAGTTGTTACGTAGCCAAGCTTGAGGAGCCCGGAGCTCTCCCAACACTGCTTCAGTCTCTTCCCGAACCCGATAATAATCCATGGAGCACCCACTGGTGATCAACATTTTTTTGCAGTCTTCTGACTTTCACAGTCGTGCACAATGACAGTCATGCCCACTCAACAAACAGACATACAACCTGCCTCTATGATAGCATTTACTCTGTGCTGTCCACTGCAAAACACAATGCACGAAACGTTGATATCAATGACAATAAAGAAAATTCAATTTGATTCAAAATCTGCGAAACGGCGAACCAGCAATAACCGAAAAGTTAAGTAGCGAGGCATCTCTGTTGATACTGAGGAAGCCGATTCCTGACAGGACACACTAACCTTCAGTTCTCCAAAGTAGGAGATGCCAACACGTGTTTATTTACTGTGCTCAAACCAGCATTTTTGTTGTCACAATGTAGCCCAAAAATGGCTGTCACTTGTCTCTGATACACCTGCCACTCATGCAAGTCTTTTGCAGCCACACTACATCATATTGGACAGCTAGGTCACAAACTGTCATCCTTCACTTTTTGCAGATAAGCTCCATCTTTACCCTTGTTTGGAAGCCTTGTCGGGACATAGGCGAGTCAAACCTCTACTAATCCACAACAAAGCCAACTTTTCCCAACCCATGACATTCATTAAGAAGAGTTGTTGGCATGTATTCATCAGGTTTCCATCCATGTTTGACTTTTCCTTCTATGTATTAAGTTCAGAGGTGGGTAGTAACGGAGTACATTTACTCTGTTACATTTACTCAAGTAAGTTTTGTACTTCTATGAGTATTTTTAATCCCTACACTTTTAGTTTCACTTGGGTTAATTTTTTTTTTAAGAAAAAGGGTTGATTTACTCAGATACATTGGGCAACATTGAGGATAAGCGGTGCTGATAATGGATGGATGGATGTATTTTATATTGTAGCCATTCTCACATCACATAATTAAATATATTTTATTTTAAAAAGATCTACTACGTTGCTACAGTCACTCAGTGCCATTTTCGCCGAGTACTTTTTTACTTTGACTCAAGTAAGTATTTAGATGACTACTTTTACTTCTACTTGAGTAATATTAATCTGAAGTAACAGTACTTTTACTTGAGTACATTTTTTGGCTACTCTACCAACCTCTGATTAAGCTATTGGGCACAATACGGGCAGGACTGGCCCAAGCTTTCAGGGGGCACTAAGCAAAATTAGATTTGGAACCCTCTATTACTTGATCATTTTTATACCTTCGAGAACTCATTCCATGTTCTACTCCAGGGGTGGGCAACTATTTGGAGTCAGGGGCTGGATGAGCCATGTTGTCCATCTTTTCAAATAGATTTGTTTCATCATATTTGTTTTGAAACGACCACAGTTAGAGCAACATAGTATATTAAGTCCCTGTTTTAAGCATTTCATTTATTATTTACTTTTTAAGTATTACTGTAGTTTTTAGGGTTTTTTTTAGTAAGAAAGACACAAAAAAGAACAAAATAAACAATCAAACAAAGTTCAAAGAAGGAGAAAGTGAGAGAAAGAAAGAATATTTCTTGCCGACAATGCTGCTCACAATTTAGTAAATTCTGCTCACCCTCCAATTCATACCCCCAATGCACAATGTACTGAGATAACTAACAAAATGATTCAGCATACTGAGCCAAATTTCTCACACATGCTAGCGTGCCAGGCTTCCCTCACTTTTTTAATGGAAGACAATTGTGACGCAACATCTCACCAGCTGAGTAAATGAATAAGAAAGTCAAATTTATTATTGTATTGTTTGTATTGTTCTCAGCTCAGGGATGCTGCTGGAAATGTGAATTTCCCTTCAGGGATGAATACAGTATCGATCTATCTTTCTATCTATCTATCTATCTATCTATCTATCTATCTATCTATCTATCTATCTATCTATCTATCTATCTATCTATCTATCTATCTAAATCCGGTGTGACACGGAAAGGAGCCGGAGACGGGGCAAAACTGGAGGTGCTTTTAGGGAAAAACACAAAACTGAGCTGTTGTTGACTAATTTGACTAGTATGCACTGTTTTCACCGTTGTTGTTATTAGCATATTATACTGCATCTTTTTGATTCTCGTTTTGATCTGTTTTTCTTAAGCTAGGAAATGTCATAAAAATGAAAGCCTCATAACCGATTGAGATTTTTGTAGCATGAGTGTTCTTACACAGGCCTGTCTTGTTCTCCTTCCAAACTCAAAATAAATTGATGTATTTTCTCTTTATTGTGAGTGTATATGAAACTATAGATGTATAATTTGGTCCTCTAGTCGCCGGTTCTAATCCAGCTCCATCAAATGCACCCTATGGTGTTCAGGGCTCCAAAACTGAGGCAAAAATAGAAATTGTTGGAGCATTCCAAAGCGAAATGTGTCACCAACCACTCCAAATGAAAAGTCTTATTTTAAACCTTGTTTGTAATGGACTAACAAGATAAAGGATACACTGTCCCACAACTTGTGTGATAAGATGTGGCCTAAAATAGTTATTTCCAAAAATCATCAACAAAAATATTACAATTACATTGTTCTCGTCCTAGACGCATCATTTTTGCTGGGGACGCATTTTGTCAAAAGACCAAATTGTCATTATTACCCAATTATTTTTTTTTAAGAAAGATTTACCGCACTCCAAACTTTTCGTCAGGCAGACGCACCATTGTTGTTTTGGTCTCGCGCCGATCTCGGCAAACGAGATCTCGTTGCTTCGAGATGACGTCGTTATTTTGGTGGTTGTCGAGTGAAAGAGAAGTATCCCTACATAAAAATAGTTGGAATTAGGTGCAAATTGACAAAAAAATGGTAATTTCTTCAGTGTCGGTAATAAGTCAAAACATAATACAGAAAGTGGTAAAAACGGCAATAATTCCGGCACGAAAAAACGGCGGAGAAATTCTTCAGAAGACCGCGAAAGCAAGGAAAACACGTGTTTTGAAGCGAACGATTCGACGAAAGATAAACAAAAGAATACTCTGAGCAAGAAAAGGACTCTTCTGCCAAAATTGACTCAATTATATTCCTGGTTACGCTATGAGGAGGATGATAATGGAGGCTACATGTTCTGTGATGTGTGCACCCAGCGTGACAAAAAAACTGGATTGCATAAATCATTTCGCAATGCGAACTTTCAGAAAAGAACATTGGATCGGCAATGAAAACCACAAATTAGCTATGGAAATTCCATGGCTGCAATTGGACCTTGAGAAGGCATTACAACTGTGGCGGGACAGCAAACCACGAAGCATATATGAACTGAAAAATCTGAAGTGATTAAAACTCTATGAATATATAGACTAATATTTCAGCATAATTATTTTGTATAATGTACAATATTTTTGTGAACTGAAAAGTCTGAAGTGATAACTGCTTTGTATTACCAATTAAGTGTGATGATTAAAACTGAATGAGTATATAGATTTATAGATTTATTTATATATTTGTCGCCGATTTACAATTTCAACCTCGATAACACTACATTTTGGGGACCCATAGATCTCTGTTGGGACCCATAGATTTTTGAGCATGTGAGTCCCCGGGACCCATCACTTTTCAGAGGTAAAATGAACACTGCTATTATATTCAGGCCTGCTATGCTCTTTAGGGTCAGTAAACAATCATTGAGCAGTTGTTTGATAAATCTTTACAAAAGACAAATTTGAGATTTTTAAAATTATTTTATTCATGCTTCGCTGAAAATGGCTCACCTACATAGATGCATGATGCTAGTACTTTTTCACAGAGAATCATTAAGCTTTTCTTTTTTTTAATTTAAGGTAAAACAAACCTTTTTTAGACAACATTTCATACGCTCACCTATAACAAAGGACACATTTGAGTCATATATTAACCTGCCATGCATGTTTTCTTTTTGGAATGCAGGAAGAAAGCTGAGTGCCCTGTGGAAAAGCACACAAGCACGGGGAGACCATGCAAACTCTGCACAGGAAGGTAGTCAGCTGGATTTGTACCTCAGAACAGTGTCACAGACGCGCTAGCCACTCAGCTGCCGTGCCGTCCTTTCTAGTATGTATGTATATATATATATATATATATATATATATATATATATATATATATATATATATATATATATATATATATATATATATATATATATATATATATATATATATATATATATATATATATATATATATATATTATATATATATATATATATATATATATATATATATATATATATATATATATATATATATTGTATATATATGTATATATATGTATATATAATTTGTGTGTGTTAGTAGTATTTGTTTTAAAAATATATATTCTACAGACTTTGTTGATGCTGATCAGTAAGTATTAATTTGGGAATAATTTCAGTACGATAACTTACCACTAGATGGCAGGAATGACTTATAAGATCTTTGTCCGAACATCAAGAAGCCCCCGAATTCCTCGTGTTGCTTCCTCTATCCAGCAAATGAGAGTGTGTGAGCCTTCCCCAAGTGACCAAAATCGTTTGATCACGTCACTTAAAACACCGGGCGTTGATAAGCTCTCGAAAAGTTTATGCATCATTCTTGCATAAGTTCAGTGCTCTTGCAAGAAAATATTAATTTGCAAGCAAAGTGCCCTTGTTTTTATGGAAAGTGTTGTTTAGATATTGGAAGTATCACAAATGCAAACAAAAACCACCAAAGTGAAACTTCTGCTTAAAATGTGTCCTTTTACTAAAAGCTGTTTTTCTCAGAAGTTTTTGAGAGTATTTTTAAGAAACTTAGCAATGTTTGACTGTTGTCTATCAAACAATAGAAAAAGCTGTAAACATATATGTGTTTTCTAATAAAGGTTGAGGTTTGAAGCTTTCTTTTGATATTTCTTATGCCTCTACAGCTAAAGAACTAAATGTCCCGTAGGCCCTCAAAAATCTGCTACCAACCGCACTCTCCATTGGAGACAAATGGCTGGCATTGAATGAGTTAAATGTTCTGCAGTCAGTATATTGAAGCATTCCCTTTCTCTTGGTAAATATCTTTTTTTCCTGCTGGTTAAATATCTTTGCTTGAGTATTGCTGAGATTTTTCCTTTTTTTTTATTATTATTAAAGAAATGCTTTGCTTTATGACAGTTGTCATTAGAAACACGTGGAATGCAATTAGAGGCTTATCGGGGGAAAACAGCACAAGCTGGCTGCGTTGATAAGCAGGAAATCAGGTAACAATTTCCAATACCCACAGAATGCAACACTACGCTTGCAAACTATTAATTAGCCTAATTTGGCTTTAAATTGTCTACTGGAGGCAGTTTAAACTGGAAAAAAAACTGGTGTAAGGAAGCAATTTATCAGGAGCCAGTTGCGGTTTAAGCCAGGTCACAAAAACGATGACAGTGCCCTCGAAAAACCACACTGAGGAGATGAGCGAAAAAAGGGGATGTGGATGTATGTCAAACCTGAGTGACTAAAATGTCGAAAAAAGTCGGGCTAAAAAAGGCGATTCTTTGAAATATGTGTGAGAATAAAGGTCCTGAAAAGGTTTGGTGCTTGAATTTTCATCTGCAAAAACCATTGTACTCTACACTATGTACACCATAAAATGACATATTTGTCTTACAAGTCACTGTTGAACTGAGTTGCAGCACTTTAATTCAATTCAATTATAATTCAATGTGTTTATTGTCATATGCACAGTTAAATTCTTACTTTGCTGTCCACACACTTGCCAGCGTAATAGAACTAAGAAACTACATACATGTATACATAAAAGAAAGTTACGAATATTAAAAAGATAAAACATACAAGATTAACTCAAGATGAGTTAAGGCAATAAGATAAAAAAATAGGATAAAACACTGACATCAAGTTTGTAAGTGTGTGAGGTTTTCTTTCACTGATTATAACGAGATCAAATAAAGCATGAACCGAAACATAAATTCAAGATATTCGGATTAAACTTAAAACAGTAGTCTCTATTGTTTACAGTTATGTTTTAAATAAGCCTGGTCGAACTTTAGCTGCAAGGACATTTAACACAGAACGTGCAATAATATTAACAAAGCCAAAGGGACACAACAAAGGCTGAAACTCAGCTGAAAATAATATACAAACAATGAGATGAAAAACATACTTACAAAGTCAATTACAAAATTACAAAAGAGTTAAAGCAGCAAGGCTGAGATGTGCTGTCGCACTCGTGTCACAATTTCCACAAATGAACATTGCGCGTGTTTAAAGGGACAGCGCCATGTTGTCTCTTAAATGAACAGTAAGTTTATGAACAAGAATAACTTTACACTGGGTGGATTCTGTTAACTGAAAATCATTTTCCTTCTGTTAGCATGTTTGTGTTTAAATATTTTAGCAAGATTTGTATATTAAAGTAAATTCAAGTTTATTGTCCTGCCAACATCTTGGGCAGCACCGTTCGCAATTCTGCCATAGTCAAGCAACAGTGAAGCCTAAATAAAGCAGGGAGAAAAAAAAACGCAGTATAGGTGAGTTTGAGTGTGGTGCCGTCTTTCTTTCTATGACTTTCATATCCTAAAATTATTTTGGGAGCGCGCACTTGATCATTTCAATAACAAGGTGCTCTCCTTCCCATGTTTGGGAAAAGTGCTTGTGAACTTTGCATGAATGCCTCATGCTGCCAATTAGTGTACTCTCTCCTCTCCCGGGATCTTTAAAGACGGATAAATGTACAATAAAAGTGAGAAGTACTGCCTGGAAAATGTCTTGCCTATTAGGCTGCTGCCGCAAGTTCCTTTTTTTCTCATTTTTGCTCACCGTTTGCCTTCTCTTCAAAAGTTTGGGTAAGACGCAACAGACATTTTGGTATTCCTTATTCATAAACAGCATTGTCTTAAGTAACACAAGAGATTTGAAGTACAGTGGAACCTTGGTTTTTGAACGCCTCTCAGTTCGAACAAATCGGTGTCCGACCAAAAATTTCGAGAAATTCTTGCTTCGCTGTTCGGTCCCAAAAATCGGAGATCTAACGCCGGTAATGCGTGAGTGCGTACGCTAGGGTGCGATGCTGAGCGGCGTACGGGTGTTTTAGCCCCTTATTATGCCTCCGAGGAAAGTCAGTGCAAGCAGCAAAGTGGCTACAGGTGAAAAAAGAAAAGTAGTGCATACAACTATTGCATTTAAGAAAGAAATAATAGCCAAATATGAAGGAAATGTGCGAGCGCCTTCTGCTGACCACCACAAAGGTAAGAAATCCTATTCAAAGATTACGATAACGCGGACGTACGTTTAGCCTGGGTTAGCTTTAAGTTTACATTAAACATTCAGGGTAAACATTCAGGGTGTTGGAACGAATTAAAACGATTATTTTTAATGGGAAAAATGATTTCAGTGATCAAATCGTTTTTCGAACAGGGTTCTGGAACGGATTATGGTCGATGATATTTTCTCGCCATCATGTGGACATCATTGGGAAAACAAAAATGTAGCATTAAGAAGCTTTTTACGTTCCTTTTAGCATGTTGGGAAGTCCAACTTCATCGAAATAGAAAGCGATTTGCTGGTGCATAATGTTGATTCATCGAGCTCTTTGTGTACAACTTAGACCGCAACATTATTGACACACAGGAAGACACAGGCAGAAAAGGGGCAAGGGGCAATCAGAATGCAGAACAAAACGCACGATAAAAATCCACAAAGTAGCGAAACGCCAGAAGGTAAACCGCGCTACAGCGAGGGATTACAGTACTCCGAAAAACAAACGTGAATATTCTGCTTTTTGAATATTTTTTGTAACACTTTTTCAATTAGTAAAAACAAACAAAAAACATTTGGAAAAACACTAATTCAATAAAACAGACCATGTAAAAGGTAGTCGGAAAACAGTTCCAGCTGATTTTGCTATGGGAAGGACATTTACACTGCTCAAAAGTACGGTAGTGTATTGCATTCACCTGAAAAACTAAAAACTTTGTTTTTTCTGACCAATTTTCTTTTGGGGGTTCTGTTTTATGGAATATTTTCTTTCTGTTTTCAAAATGATTTTTTTTTTTTTGAAAATGAGTGCTAAAATGAAAAAAAGAAACTATAAGTGACGAAAACAAATGTGAATATTCTGCTTTTTGAATAGTTTTTTGTAACACTTTTTCAATTAGTAAAAACAAACAAAAACTATTTGAAAAAAACACTAATTCAATAAAACAGACCATGTAAAAAGTAGTCGGAAAAATAGGAGAGTTTTTTTTTAATGATTCATATTTCACTTCCATACAAACGGGACGAAAGCAACTCTTTATACTAAGGGCAGCATTTTGGCTCAGTGTTCAAAGAGAAAAGGAAACAAACACGGGCGGCACGGCGGATGAGTGGTTAGCACATAGGCGGCACAGTTCTGAGGTCAGTGGATCAAATCCAGCCACCAGCCTTTCTGTGCAGAGTTTGCATGTTCTACCCGTGCTTGCGTGGGTTTCCTCTGGGCATTCTGGTTTCCTCCCACATTCCAAAAACATGCATGTCAGGTTGATTTGCCGGTTCAAATTTTCCCTTGGTGTCAATGAGCAAGTGAGTGGTCTGTCCCTGTGTACCCTGCGACTGGCTGGCAACCAGTTCAAGGTGACCCATGCCTACTGCCAAAAGATAGCTGAGATCGGCTCCAGCACCTCAGTGACCCTACTGGAGATAAGCGGAGCAGATAATGGATGGAAACAAACACAAAAAAAAAAACATTTTCCTTCACCAGATCCAAAGCAGCATCATTGGCATTCCCAAACATTTTCAACTGCATAAAAGCGGTGAAAGCTTGTCCCGTCATGGTTTCTCAGGACGCTGCCCAATTGGAGAAGGCTAACGAGGGTGAATGTGGTCAGCCAACGGCATAGTAGCATAATATTAGTGATTGTAACCCCTCAATATGCCCCCCTCTGACTCTCCCGACTGAAGCCTTCACACGGCATGATCATCACAAACAGGGCGATGGCAATTGAAGGCTTTTCGCCTTCAATGCGACACGTGGTCCAAAGTGCATGGGCAGATCAATGATGTCATGCGTTTTGAAAGGTTTGCTGTGCGGGCGCCACAGAGATGCTAGCGTTGCGCTAAGCCAATCTGGCGTTAAGCTTTGACGCTGGCAAAACAAAGAAGAATGCAATAAAAACGAAGCTGTAGCAGAAGCATCAAGGAAGCCGCTGCGAACCAAATGATCCCGATTTCTTTGGCCTGCACAGAAATTTGTCATGTTGTCAAAAGAACACACAAACAATTCTTCTGGCCGCGGTTAAGCCAAGTTTTGTTTATGTAGAAAGTTCAATATTGTTTTTATACATATACATTATTTATATACTGTGGTGGCGACCCTGACCTTTCATGGAGGGTGAATTCATATATATATATATATATATATATATATATATATATATATATATATATATATATATATATATATATATATATATATATATATATATATATATATATATATTTTTTTTTTTTTTTTTTTTTTTTTTGGGGGGGGGGATATATTTTTGATAGCCCTTCCATCAGGGGCGCGTGCTTCCAGAATCGGCTAAGGGGCCGGTCACACAGCCGTTTGCGGCTGAATCACGGCTAAAATTTTGCGTTTTTTTTTCCCCGTGGTTGCCCGGGATGGAAAATGCGCAAAATTGGCCAACCCGCTGTTCATCGGTGGTATGCCCGCAAAACAGACGCCGGCGACTGTTCCACTTCCTCATCGCGTCATTTCTGCGTCATTTTCTCGTGTGGACCACGGGTATAAAAGCTCCCGAGCCGGTGTTGTGCCCAAATCCGACTCCTACGCAACACCCACACCGCCCCACCCCCTCGCGTGACTTTTTCATCCACGTTAACAAACGCATTTTGTAGAATACGATCGCACTTTATTGTTTAAATAAACGCGTTATATAGACTAGGATCTCCCAATTGTTATAATTAGCTCGCTTTATAGTTTTAATAAGCGTTTTATACAGAACACGATCGCTTTCGTTGGAAGCGCAGCAGAATGCGCGTTCACGCGAGGGGGGGAGGATTTACCGTTCGATTACGTTCACAACTAAAACAAAGACCGAATGGTTTAAGTTGTATTACATTTCCAAAAAATGCAAGACGAAGTGGTTTTGGTTATATATTCGCCATTACATTCCCTAAAAGTGATATGAAACAAGGTAGAAGTGGTTGTAGTAGCGAGGGGATGCAAATCTCGGCACCGGGCTGTAGAAATCATGACCGCACAAGACACAGTCCCGTGAAGATCAAGATTTCAAGCTATGGCATCATTTTTATTTTATTATCTTGAAAAGAAATGTCAAGAAATTAAAGTGGATTAAGACGAGGTCACTACGCTGACGGGGGGGGGGGGTTTAGGTGTTATTGGTCTATCTTCTTTATTCATTATCGATCAGTTCATGATTCGCTACAAAGCTTAGGATCCGGGACGCTTACTCTCAGCCAAAAGGCCAAGCTAAGGTCCTAGCATTAAAGCCTTGCTGCGACCATTGCGAATGCACCGAAAGATTTATTCGAAATGAAGAAAAACTACGCTGACGGGGATCCATGTTCACCCCCTTGACGTCACGAGCACAACTGACGTGTGCTCGGTATTCGCGCTGTTTATACGCGGAGAAAGGCGTTTGACTGTCACACGCGTAACACGCTAATTTCACGTAATAACACCGCGATACAGGCGCAGAACATGCTATTACCATGCTCCACCCACGATTACCCGCTGAAATTTCCCGTCCTACCCATGTGTAAGCACGCCCTGGCCGCGGCCAGAGCACGTCGTTCCGCGTCATTTCCGCGTCATTTCCTCGTGTTGACCACGTGTGCGGCACGCGGTTTAACACGTGCTCAAACTTTTGAGCAGCTCAAAAGTTTTGAGCGCGGCCAACCACGTGAAAATTTCCGACCGTGAGTAAAGCACTGCTCTATCTCGTCTATATGGCGGTCTCAAAACGTCCAACAGCGCCCAACAGCATCTGATTCACGGCCAGAAATTTCTAGCCGTGGTTCAGCCTCAATACACTCGTGAAAGGCTGTGTACCCGCGCTCTGAAGTATTGAGCAGCGCCAAACAGCTTCGCGCTGCCGCCCGCGCGCGAATTTCCGACCTCGTGTTAAGCACCGCTGTATCTCGTCTGAATGGCGATCTCAATGCGTCCAATAGCGTCCGCCTCAAAGGCAGAAATTTCTGGCCGTGATTCAGCCGCAAATGTCTGTGTGACCGGCCCCTAAGGAAGGAAAAACATGCTCAACCTATGGTAAAGAGCCTCATTTATTGGAAAGCACAGGCCTAGCACAACACATCTGATTGGCTTAAGTGAGGTCTTATGAATACAAGAAAAATAATCTGATTGGTTTAGACAGAAAACACATGTTTAAATGAAGTGAATAATGCTGGCCGCCAGATGGCGTGTGATGAGCAGTAAGGAAAGTGAAACGTTGTAACACAAAAGGTACACTTTAAAAAGAAAAGGAATGTGGGGAGGAAAGCTCTTAAGCAGATTTCCCGGCACCTAAGCGAAGGCCATCTTTAATAGCAATTAGCAGGCCCCAACAGGATACAATTGTAAGCTCTTCCCGCACCAAAACAAAGGCCATCTTGATTAATGGTTAGGAGGCCACAAGAAGATACAATTGTTGCAAGAATACAAACAGCACTTCGATATAAATTTGGCTTCGTTAAGCCACTTTTGAGGATAACATCATACAAAGGCACATTCAAACTATAATCAAACTATATTTTCCCTTACAGTGGCCCACCAGTAATGTTGACCTAGGCTGATCATTGGTGCATTTGATTCAATGTAGCTAAATTAAGGACTGATATTATTTGATGATAAAGTCACTCTGTTATTGCTTATTTTTGATGTTGCTGATGTCTTTGTATTCACTGTACAGCCAATCACCAGTTCACTAGATCATGACAGTAGCCCTTCAGCCACCTTGCCCTTGGCTTTCTTTGGAAATTTACAACATGGCTAATGTAAATAAAAAAGGAAAGTTGGCTTTCAGGGATGCAGCTTCATGAACAAGTAAAAATGTGAGTATTTGTTTTCACTGAAATACGAAAAACTGCGTCTGCCTAATTTGCCAAAAGACTCTAGCCGCACTGCCAGACAAAAAATGCAGACCAAAAACGGTGACAGAAAACGAACGCTGTAAAAAGGTGAAGCAACCGGTAGCTGTCTTATTGGCACTCCCGTTCACGATACTCTGCAACTCAAAAGACAATGCTAGAAAGGCAAAACTAAGACGTTGCGATGCTGATCGGCAAGCACTGCAAACCTTTCATAGAGGGGGAATTCATATATATATATATATATATATATATATATATATATATTATGAGATAATGGATGGTGTGAACAGCTTTCCAACGAGGAGCAGTGGGTATACACTGTGGACAACTTATTTGTTATGGAAAAGGACGACCTTCCAAATAAGAATACAGGAGACCCACTTCATGGACAAATGGGAGAAACGGATAGACTATAGGAAAAATAAGGACACCACCTCAAAACAATAGGGACTGTACTTTGAATAATGACTTGAGCATGAAGGATATTCCCCTATACTGCAATGTTGTTTAACTTGTGTTTTTTGTTTTTGTTTTTGTATGTTCAAAAAAAGATAAAAAACACAATAAAAATGAAGTTAGAATGATTTTGAATATATTCCCTTGTCTGGCACGCAGTTGTTGAGATTAAAGAATGTTAATCCAAAGCATATTATTGGTTGGAAGCAATTTTTACGCGCTCTTTCCTGTGACGAATGTGAACGCTTTTGCTTCTTTTGTTTCGTTCTTCCCGATGAAAAAAATGCCTTATCACACGGCAGATGTATTCACGTGTCAAAAGCAGACAATGTTGCACATCAGCTGGGGAATTATGGCTGATATTTTTTTTAGTCCCATTTGCTCACAGAAACGACAAAAAAGCGCTTGGGTGGGCGTGAGTTGGCTGTGTTAATCAGGAGTAAGGCTTGCATATGGTGTGAAACTGTACTCTGCTCACTGACCCTTGTCAGGGGAAGGGATTGCAAAATGCATATGTAAATGTGAATCTGAATTTAAACAATTTGGCTCTGTTGTGCTCATATAGTGCTGTGAAAATGTATTTGCTCGATTACCGATTACTGTGTTTTTTGCATATTTATCACTCACAGAGGTTTCAAATCATCAAATCAATTTTAATACAAAACAGAGACAAACAAAGTAAATACAAAGTGCAGTTTTGAAATGTTGATTCCATTCATTAGGGCGCAAAAACAAAGTTTCTGTAAACTAACCCCAGTTTTGGGAAAACTGAGTTTAAATTCACCCTAAATTGAGTGCCACTACCTGTGTCTAGTCAAGAAATCACTTAAATTGAATCTGTTAGACTAAGTGAAGTATACGAAAAAATTAATTATCCTCTGTGTGGTGTGATTTAATGTAAGTATTGTTAACTACCACTAAATGTAGCTATCGCTTTAGGAATGAGCACCAATGCTTGTTTACGACAGTGACATGTTATTGAAATCCAGTTGTACGTGATGCCATGTTGGAAGTTTCAAAAGTGTCCATCTTCCATAAATCGATGAATTCCTGACACAACTATCATTGTTCTGTTCTGTTTTTTTTTCTTTGTTGGCGATCCGTGCAATGGATTCCATGTCACTCTCGCAGCCAGTATACGATGTTTAATTTGGCTAAAATTCTTCTCCTCACAGAAGATAAAAATACCATTTGGGTTTGCTTCGGTCTTGGCTCCTTAAATCAAGTCAATTTGTCGAGTTCGGGCTGGGCCGGGCTGTAATACCCTGTAAAGTTGATATGTGCATTTCTCAGACTTCAATGCACCAGTTTTTATATTCCTAAATATAAACACAATCTCTCTCACACACACACATATAGTCACGTTTCAAACATCAGTCTAATTTCCTCTTTTATACGGTTCTCTATCTTGTAACCTTTTATTGTGAAGTCGCGCTCGTGTGTGTGTTCCTTTTCCTGTTTTCTACTGACGAGAAATAAACCACACCCCCGACCGGTAAGAGCCAGTTCTGTCGAGTACATTTGGCGAGATGGCCTCCTCCGCTAGGGAAATTTATTTAACTTAATGTCTACTTTTACTTGAGTAATACTGCCACCAAAGAGTTTATATAATATTTAGTTTTAACATACCCACAAGCCTGGTTGGGTTCGGCTAGAATTTTTTTAGGCCTGATCTTACCTCTAGACTGCAACCATTCTGGAGTTTGTGTACATTAAGTAAACTAGTCAAACTACAGGCAATCGAGGTAAAAAAAAAAGTTTGAAATAGCCAAATTTTGGGCATCCTATCCAAAGCTAAAGAGCACAACCGACAATGATGATCTGACTCAGACTACTTTGCATGACAATCTGCACGCCTTGGCACCTTTGCTCAGGAAGGGCACAGTTACTCGCAACACACACTTGTTCTTTTGATGCGGCAAAAAAGCCGGAGGCGGCTGTTAATTAAAAATTGTCAAAGGATAATGTTGGCGTGAGTGCCTGCACAAAAGGAGTCTAATTAAAGGTTGAAATGGAGCCGAGTAGGCCCCTTTTAAACGTCTCCTCACCCCTTAGAGAAGCCAAGGAGAAATCATTTGGAGGAGGAAGGCGGGTGGACGTTATCATTGTAGAGCACCGGCCTCGCCCCGAGTGCAAGAGTTCAGTTGATGTCTAACGTGGCACCAGAGGGGGAGAAGTTATGAGCTTGCCAAGAGCCCTGCTGGGTAGCAAAGCAGGTGACTCTTCATATTTGAAAATGACTCGTCACACTGCAGACGTTTTGAGCCTGCATCTCCTAATTTTCCAACAGATGCCAGGCGGAAGGATTCGGTGTTTGTTCTCGGGGAGAAGCTTATCATTTTAACATTTACAAGTCACCGCTGGCTGCTTATTAAGTTGAAAGGAAAAATGTGCTCGCGAAAGCGCAATTATGTTATAGTTCATGACTTTGCGCAGAGCACGGAACTTTCAAATGAAATGTGGCTACTTTAGTCCCAAATAGTTGGGAAGAAAATAAAAGTCTCTGCAGCAGGTAAATGCCACTCAGTCGCTTTCTGCCAATTGTGCTCTGAAAACCAAAAGTCATACAGAATTGTGCCTGTGTCGTCCTTGCAGCAATAAGTTACGTTAATTCAAGGCTAAAAATGAGAAAAAAAAATCATTTAAAAGTGTTTTATATATATCTGTACTTTTTGAGCTAAAAAGTGTTTCAAAATATTCCTACTTTCAGGTTTCCAGTGTCACTTCTTATCGTAAACAGCAGACATGGGGACTTGAGACTTAGTGACTTGGACTCGAGTCGACTCGAGTCGCTGTTTTTATGACTTGTGACTTGACTTGGACTTGGCAATCTAAGACTCGGGACTTGACTTGTGACTTGACTTGCCCAAGAAAAAAATACTTGGGACTTACTTGGGACTTGAAGGTGAAGACTTGAGACTTACTTGAGACTTGCACATGTGTGACTTGGTCCCATGTCTGGTAAACAGAGACTAAGACAATAGTTGACAGTCCAATTCGTCATCATCCATGTTGAAGTATTAAAAAGGCAATGTATTATGTTTTTAAATGTGTTATAGGATGTATAAACAACTGTACCAGTTCAGACTGATGTAAAGTTTATGAAGGTTATTTTCGTGAATTATTGGCACATGGTCTCAATATATTGCAATGCAATTTATTGTACTTTCCATTGTTCACCAACCCAAGAAGGAATTAAACCTTCAATGACAAGTCCTCCGTAGTAACTGTCCTGCTTTGGTTGTTTAGCTCGGTGTCATATCGATGACACCACAGTGCCCAAGGAACATCATGATATTTGAAGATAAGCAAGCAAGCGCTTCAATGCCTATGTTGTAATGCTGAAGTATGTCACTGCCCATATTAAGTCATGATAATGTGTTTTATTAGTTTATAACGTTTTTTTTTTTTATCTGTAATTTTGTAAATCTGCTTGTTTCAATTTATAATATTTTACATCCTGGAGCGGAATGCAGAATGGGCCAACAGACTCTCGACAGCGGACCCCACCTCCATGCTTGGCACCAGAGGGGGGCCCCCGTAACCCGAGGGGAATTGTGTCCCAATGAAATGGGAAAAAGAAAAGAGTACCTTGCCCTCTTCAAGTTGGAGATGAGATCCTGCCCGATGTGGAGGAGTTCAAATGTCTCAGGTTTTTGTTCACAGGCTAGGGTGTAACCGGAGATCTCAAATGGATGGGTGCAGACTCTGTACCAGTCTGCGTATATATATATATATATATATATATATATATATATATATATATATATATATATATATATATATATATATATATATATATATATATATATATATATTTATTGTTTAACGAATGCTTCACCCTTGTTCTTTTGTTTCAATGTATAATTGAATACTTAATAGATAAAGCTTCCTACTTCGTGGGTTTTGACTATCGCGGAAGCTTTTGTGGAAACGACTGTGTTGGGATCGGCGACGGTTTCTCACTTCAGTTGGTTGCTCGGCAGTCATCTTAATGGTCGGCCCTCGGCTGAGGGCCAAAGCACACATGTTTAGATGAACTCTTTTGCTGAGCTAATATCTGCCGGACGCTGTGCCAACGTCAACACGTTTCCCGTTCAAGTCCAAGTCTGCTTTGCATTTTCTCTGAAGGGAACGACACCACACGGAACATCAAATGACCAAACATTGGATACCTTCGAGGATAAAAGGCCTACAGTCGGGGGATCGCCGGGCTTGCTGTTGCCATAGTGACAACGGCGCCGCTTAAAGATGTCTTTAGTTGCTTGATTAGCCTTTAAAGTGCAGCGAGAGCTGCATGATGAGCGCATTATGGGCACGTGACTTGCCTGCCAACAACACAGAACACGTTTGAGAGAGTACAGAAGCTTGGTTCGCCATGTCCAAGGAGCTAGTGTCCAATTCATTGCCTCGTCAGACCTGCATGTCAAATCCCGCATTCTGGTAGTTTTGGAAAAAATACATTCTCAGCTGCATGTAGACGGGTAAACAGAAGCAAAATAATTGTGATAGAGATAAAATAGGATTAGGCACAGACTAGCCATGTGATGAAAGGGACCTGAGGGAGGCTTATCCACACTGATAGCAATGGCAGCTGATGGCCTTTGGATTTTAAGCCTATGAACCGCACCCTACCAGTGTGGTACCCCAAATATGGAAACACTGAAATTTTAAAATACAAATGAAAAATAAAAGCAACTGCAGAACAAAATTAGAAGTTAAACAGATCCAAAAAATAAATAAATAAAAACGATCAATAAAAAGCCATATTAAAAAAGGTCTTGGGTATTGAGTCTCCTCTTAAAAAAAATATCAAGGGTCCCTGCAGACCTGATGTCTTCTGCCAGACTGTTCATAGATGAGGACCAAAATTGGCTGAATGCTGCTTCACCGTAGGTTTTGATCCTCACCCTGGGAGCAGTCAACAAGCTGCTTCCAGAGAACATCAGGGACCGTGAGGGCTGATATAATAAAACAAATCAGACTGATAGGATGGTCCAAAACCATTTAAACCTGTAAAAACAAGTAAAAGCACCTTAAATGCCAATGCAGCTATTTTTGTAATAGCTACAAGCTTTTAATACTTTTTTAGGAAGACCATCGAGCAGGGCATTACAATAATAGGCCTGGGAATCGATGAAAACAAAGTATCTCGTTAATCTCGATTTTGGAATAAAATAATTGTGATTCATTGCGGTTAATCAATTAAATCCATATTTTACAAATGGCAGTGAATATGAAAACAATTATGGAAAAATAAGGTTTTATTTGTTATGCCAAAATTACAGTAAATGCATATGGATTAAAATGCCAAAGACAGCTTTCATAACAAATATATTCAAGTACTTTATATAAACATTGTTTAACCTTAATTTTTTGGGAAAGCTGTTATAATTCTTTTAACAGAAAATGGATACCAAGTAAAGTAAAAGTGCATAAACATTGTAGTGTCAAGCTTCCATAAACAAAATATTCAAGTTCTTTATGTAACCATTGAAGAACCGTAGACTTTGCTGTAAAGCTGCCAAAAATAGCTTATGTAGATATTCCTTGTGAATGAAATAATTTAAGAAGCAGTTTTCCGATAATTGTAACATAAAGTACCTTGTGCAATGCATTTCTTATGCTTTTTTCTTGTCATAAAGGTTCTGGATTTAGGACATAACTGTTTTTCTGGTGGGTAACTTGTACGTTGTATCCCGGTGCAACTTGAATAACTTTGCGCAGTCCGCGAAGTAAATTATGGTTTAATATGGTAAAACTCACCTCATCTGTTGCGCTGAATGTGGCCAATTAGCTGACTAGAGAAGGAATGCTCGATATAAGGGGAAATCGTGCAAGTGATACATGCTGAAATTATTTTTCTCACTTAGCCAGCCCAAACTTCACCTTGACATGAGTCGACCCTTCGGGAAATATCCCGTTCTTTCCAATTAGCCACTCTGGCACAGTGTGGCTCGGCTGAAAAAAATAATCTGTATAATTTGCTTTCATGTCGAAAAGGTTCCCGACCCCTCTTTATACTATAAATTCAGCAGATCTTCCGGGCCTGAGATCTTGTTTCAAATAATTAGTCATGTAGTTTTTCAGTACTGTGTTGACTTTGGGTGCGTAATAGAGACTGTAGACGTCATCTGTGAACTCTAGTTTCTTTTCGCTCCTGCGATCTGACCCTAGAACAGAGTGGACAGATGGTGGTGGGGGCGCAGATGAATGTTTGCGGGGCGGGGTTGTCAAGAAGACCGCACTGAGCTCAGCTCAGCGAGCGCCGAGGCGGGGGGCCGTCGACCTGAAGAAGCGAGCTCGTACTGTACACGAGGATGCCCGGCGGCGCCCCTCGCCCCACAACCCCCACCCTACGCTCGGCTAGCCACGCGTCAGATCGCCTCACTTGGGCACTCGCCGTCGTGTCTCCCCTGGCTGCTGCCTCTTCGGCTGAGACTCACGCAGCTGTCCGTTCGGCTTCCCGCGGCCTCCTGCGTCGCCTCCTCTCCCCTCGCACTTTGTCTTTTGCCATCAAGCTCTTTCTGGCTCACCCCCATCCCTCCCGCATCCTTCCTGCACACCCCCCATCCCTTCTGCATCCCTCCTTCGCGAGGTCCATCGGCCCTGCGTGTTCTCTCAATCACAGAGACCCTCAACGGTCCTGAGGATTCATCTTGTTGTTAAACAGTTTATATGGCAAGTGCAGTGTAGGTAAAAATGAGGCATAACTAAAAGTTTGCTTCTTTAATAAGCACCCCTCCACCCTCCATAGTGATAGATAGTTCGGAAATAAAACGGCTCCATGAGCAAGCTCTGAGTAGTCAGTGACGACGGATGGCTCCTCTCAAAACGCTCTCTTTTTCTTACGCTTTCTCTCTCTCTTTCTCTTTCTTTCTCACTATCTCTCTCTCTGTTTCCTCCTTTTTCCTTTTGTCTTTTTCTTTGTTACTGTTTTTCTTTTTTTCTATCTCCCCTTTTCTGTAGCCTTCTCTCTCTCTCTTTCTCACACTATTTCCCTTTATTCCCCTATTTCTTTCTTTCTTTTCTATCTTTCTCTATCATTTCTCTTTTTGGACTTCATTTCTTTCTTTATCATTCTGTTTTCCCAGTTTTTTCTCTATTTACTTTTTCATTTTGATCTCTCTCCAATTACTTATTCATCTCTCTTTCTTTAGCTCTTTCTCTCTCCATCTTTCTCGCTATTCATTTTCACTGTCTTTTATTCTCTCCTTCACTTTCTTTCTTCCCTTCTCTTTTTCTCTCTTTAAAATTATTTCTCTCTTCTTTTCTGTTCTATCCTGCTTATGTCTGTCTTTATCTAGCTCACCCTTCTTTCTTCCGCTCTTATTCTCTCTCTTTCTCTCTCTTTTACCTTGTCTCAATCTTTCTTACGCTTTTACTTTATTTCTCCCTTTGTCTTTTCCTTTCTGTTTCATATTTCTTACTTTCCTTCTTTCCCCGTTTCTCTAACTTTCTCTGGCTCCTTCTTTATCTTTCCCTCATTATATCTCTCTTTTTATGTCCCTCTCTCTCTTGAATGTGCTTGTGATTGGTCAATATCGCAGTTTTTTTTTCTTTGTAAAAATAATTTGAAAGTATGAATTATTAAAAAATCACGGCATATTGAAACATTAAATGCTTTTAAAATACTGTAGCATATGCATTTTTAAAGTCATTCATTGGGTACACAATGTTTCATTAATATTGGTAAGACACCATTTAAAAAAGATGCTGAAGAACCGTTTGGGAGCTGAAGGAACCAGAATTTGAATCACTAATTCACCGAGATGGCGTGTTCCGCACTGTCCCCTTTTGGTTGAGGGCAAAACTGCAACTACCACCTGAGCGCTGTTGCAGCAGAGGACGGAGGAGAAAGTGGAAAGAGGAAACAGCGGCTTCAGCTTACTCCTAGGCTATATCCCATTTTTATGCCGTATTGCTCCATCAAATAGTTTTCATTTTAGGACCAGTGTTATGTTGAATGACCGTATCAATGTTTTGTGTTTGTCATCTGCACGGTTTATAGTTGATTTGAGTGAATATGAACAGTCCTAAATGTTGATGGTATACAGTAATCCTGTTTTGGTAAGGGTTACGTTCCAAATAGATCAAGCATGCATTTAACAAATGAAAGTATTGTACTTTATACACTTTTTGGACATAGTTTCTGTACTGTAAAATTATGATTTTGAAAGTAATCTTGCCGCTGTTAGGAATTAATTATCAAAATGTACCGTTTACCAAATTGTTTTAATTAGTTTTCTGACTCCATTAACCAAACACAACCTACATTCACCCAACAATTTATGCTCGCTCGTTTATTGAGAGAAAAATGAACAGGAAAGCCGACATTTTCACACAGGGGCAGATTTATTTTCCCTAACTAAAGAACTAAGTGAACTCGAAGACGGCCGAAGTGACGTTGGGGTTTGTGGGAAGCCTTATTCTGAAATCCTTTAGCTTTTTCTTACTGGCCCACGTCTCCCCGCAAGATAGTGTGCCGGCTCCTCCCATCGGCGTGCCAAGGAAGCCCAGCGTGGGGCTTCACAATCTCATAAACGAGCACCTAGATGTCTGGAACATTCTGTGTCAGTACACTCACGCGTCCTGTTATCAACAGAACTAGACAAAATATTAGGCATTTCGAACAGCTTCCGTTATTGAACTAAAGCCCACTCAGTGAAAACTTTAAACTGAGTCAATCGTATAAAATCCTTTATAGTCAAAATGTATAAAACCATTTTCTGCTATAGGCTACTGCATTTCACTATTACGTTGAAAATGATTTCAGGACACTATCCTTATTTTATTTTTTTTTTGTCACTGTAATGGGGACATTATGAAATCAGAAATGCGCCATAAAAATGTTGTTGTTTTTTCCTCAGGTTTGCTGTATTGCAAAACTATTTTTACACATGAAAAGACAAAAAATTCAGCACACTTAATCTAAATTACATGCTCACTTTTAACCCATTGAGAGTTGTTCTACTATTCGCTGCTGGTGACACACAACCAAATATGTGCAAATTAACTGGCCCTTTTGTCAGGGCCTGGTGTGCTTCTTTCCACACATGTTCATAATTTTCTTCTATAGGGACACTTTGGACAGCACCCATTGTCGGGTCATCTCCATCAATATAACCGTCCATACCACCATTACAGTTATATGGAATGGTCCAATGTCACTGACATAGATCATTGTTTTGTTACCTTGTTGATGATTTTGTGATTACTGTATTTTCACGAGCTTAGGGCGCACCAGGTGAAAGGGCGCAGTCCCAGTAGCTGGTTCTATTTTTTAATTTACTGGAAGGCGGCTTGCTTAAAATGTTTCCCTTCGCGCATACAAGGTGAAATGTAAATGTTCTGCATTTATTTAGTGCTTTTCAAGTAAATGAAAACCTCCCAAATGTGCTTCATACTTTCCCTTTTTTTACACATTAAATGGTGCAAGGCAACTACAAATGAAGACCTCCCAAAGCACTTCACAATGTGCTTCACATTTACCCTTTTTTTACACACTAACTCACGGATGCAAGCCAACTACCTGCTCATCGGGGGCATTAGGGATTCACCGTCCTGCCCAAGGACACTTAGACATATACTTCAGAGGAGCCGGGAATCGAACCTGCGATCTCTTGATTCGAAGACGAGCGCTTTACTTCCTGTCCTACTGCTGCCCAAATGCTTCATGCTTGACTGTTCTATTACATTCCCCCAAAAATTAGATACAAAGACAATTTAGTAATTTTTGCGCAGGGGGGGCATTTCTTGCAGAGGATGGGGGGGTTCGGCACAACAAATACAAGCATACAAGTGTACTTGTTTAAAAACTGAGTTTGTTTGGGGTTTTAAGGATTGATTTTAAAGAAAAACAGATGGATAAAAACCTTTCTGAGTTTGTTATTCAGCTTCCTCCACTTGTGAACCTTCAAATTAGTATCATCAATCTCTGTTTTCATTTTTATCCGCGTGGTGTAGAAATCAACACTTCATGCCGGACAAAGACACAAAAAGCATTCAATGGAAGGAAAATGATGTTTTGGATTTATTTTATACTTGAGGGGACAACTCTCTTCAGCCTCCGGTAGCACAATAACTTTGAAAATCCTAGACACCCTGCGGCGTATAAGAACTTCAGCTAACAATGCATTGTGATGTCACACGTCCTCTTCCGTGCAACCATGATATGATGGCAATCAAACAAAAAACGCTTAAAAGTCAAGGGGATGGATAAAAGTGGCATTAAGTTGGAAATGTTAACAATCTCACAAAAAACATTGAATTTCATCCCAAAATGATGCCAGTCTTGACTCAGCCAAGGCTCGAACCTGTAACCTCCTAGTTTTGAGAGCGGATACCCAACCCTAAGGCCACAAAGCTGGTCTACGTCTGCTGTTCTGCATTAGAGACAGGGTGCAGATTGGTGAATGTGAAGGAAAATCTGAGACTCTTATGCGCTCTTTACGGTTGTGAAAATACGGTAAATACCATAAATTCGGAGTACTTTGCATTGTTTCCTGCTTTGCTGAGTTTAGGCCCACCGCAAATCATAACACCCTTATGTCAGTATTTTATTTTAAAGTTGAAAATACGCAGGGTTGGGTAGGGTTACTTTAACTGGATTACTTTCAATTACTTTTGGATTACTCCAATACCAATTATGCTAATAAAAGACAAAATAAACTAAATATGAATAAAATTATGACTCACAACACGTTGGTAAGCTTTCTCTCCTGGCTTTGATCTCTTTGATCTCCGGCAAAACTAACATAAAATACGACAGAAACAAAATGAAAATAAATCCAAACAGCTTGCCAACATCATTTTTGCTGTTCCATGTATTCCGTTACTCCCCAAGCCTGCGCAAAATTTAGTCATTTTATTCATATTTAGTTTCATTGTCTTTTATTAGCATATTTGGTATTGGAGTAATCCAAAAGTAATTGAAAGTAATCCAGTTAAAGTAACCCTATGCAACCCTGAAAATACGGTTTAGATGCAAGTATATACGGTAAGGATAATATATCAGTCTCTGTGCTAGAAACAATGCCAGCATAACTATATTCAGTTGTAGTCTGTAGTTAAATACAAACACGCCCTCCCTTTTAAATGTATTGGTAGGGGACTAAGAGCTGTATCTTTCATTGTGAGCGATTGGCAATCAGAGCATGTTGTATTTCATGATTTGCTTTTAACAAGTATTAAAAACTTGCACAGTTATGCAAACTGCAGTGAGGACCATAGCTAGAATCAAACCTGGGACCTATGAAGCATGAGGAAATCCTGCTAACCATCCACTGTGTGTAATGCACAAAAAATAATTCCACTGAAGGAAGGCAGAAAATCGCTTTCATTTTTTTTAACAATACAGATGGATGAGGCTCTGAGTTACATCGTCCAAAAAAGCAGACAGAAATGTCATCGCTTTTTCATAGGCTGGAATGGCCCAAAGGCATTTCCATTTATTTGAATGGTTGATGGTAATTTCAGACTGGAAAGACAAACTGAATTGCAGGCAATTTGCACAGCGTTTGAGAGTCTCGCAAATCTCTTGGATGTCACCGAGCTCGGGGCACGAGCTCTTTGCCGCTTGTGCGCCTTGGGTGAGGACAAGTGATAATCAGTGTCAGGTGAAATTGCGGCGGAACTTTCTAATCTGGGCTGGTTCTTGGCTGCCCACATAAGCCGCACGCACTCTACCTTGGCAATGTAATAAATGGCTCAGTAGAAAGAGAAAAAACAAAGGGTCAGAAGTTTTGTTTTCCGCAAATGCACTCTAGCTTCTGTTTGCTTGCCTGCATAATTTGACACACAAAGAACTAATTAAAAGATGCTAAACCCTATAAATTTTCTGTGTAGAACATGGCGTCACAGAGGAAAAAACACATGCAAGCATGCCACAAAATAACCTTTTTTCTAATGATCATCACTCCTGCATCTTGTATCAGTGTTAATTAGCGGAAAGAGATGATATCCAATTAGGAGCCTGCGATGCATAGTCACCTTGCCAGCTTCCATTGGAAGGGACGGAGGCAAAGGACCGGACAATTCCCTCATTCAAGAGAGTCCAAGATTCAAGTATTGTACTTTCTGCACTATGAAGTGCGCCCAATTCTAAAGCTAACCCCCAAAAGTAGTCTTTTGTCATTTAGTGTCATACATAAGGCGCATGAAATTGAGACTATGGTACGAGCTACCATATGTATCTGTTTACGACCGTTATTCACTTATGGAAAGCAATGATTAATCAGTCAATATGTGCCACTGATTATCCCCTTAAGGGCCCGGTCACACAGCCGTTTGTGTCTGTATCGCGGGTAAAATTTTGCGGGTTTTTTTTTGCCCGTGGTTGCCCGCGATGGAAAATGCGCAAAATTGGCCAACCCGCTGTTCATCGGTGGTATGCCCGCAAATCAGATGCCGGCGACTGTTCCGCTTCCTCATCGCGTCATTTCCGCGTCATTTTCTCGTGTGGACCACGGGTATAAAAGCTACCGAGCCGGCGTTATGCCGAGAAATGCATCCTTGCCGAGATTTGCATCCCCTTGCTACTACAACCACTTTTACCTCGTTTTATCTAACTTTTATATCACTTTTAGGGAATTTAATGGCAAACATATAACCAAAACCACTTCGTCTTGCATTTGTTGGGAATGTAATACAACTTAAACCATTCCGTCTTTGTATTTGTTGTGAATGTATTTGAACGGTAATGCACGCCATATACAATTCACTTTTGAGCAGGTAACATGTTTATTTTGCCTTTTTCTATTCAAATCGCTCGTATTGAAACTGTTATGCACTCTACCATAAAGCTTATTTCTGCATAATAAGCTTTACGGTAGAGTGCATAACAGTTCTCAAAAGTGATTTATATACGGGGTGCATTACCGTTCGATTATGTTCACAACAAAAACAAAGACGGAATGGTTTAAGTTGTATTACATTCCCAACAAATGCAAGACAAAGTGGATTTGGTTATATGTTCACCATTACATTCCCTAAAAGTGATATAAAAGTGAGATAAAACGAGGTAAAAGTGGTTGTAGTAGCGAGGGGATACAAATCTCGGCAGGGATGTATTTCTCGGCATAACACCGGGCTGTAGAAATCATAACCGCTCAAGACACAGTCCCGTGAAGATCAAGATTTCAAGCTATGGCACCGAAGAAGCCAATATGTTATTATTGTAATAGTTTTTCATTTTTATTTTATTATCTTGTTATGAAATAAAAATAAATGTCAAGAAATAAAAAATGGATTAAGACGAGGTCACTACGGTGACGGGGATCCATGTCCACCCCTTGACGTCTCGAGCACAACTGACGTGTGCTCGGCAAATCGCGCTGTATATACGCGGAGAAAGGCGTTTGACCGTCACACGCGTAACACGCTAATTTCACGTAATAACACCGCGATACAAGCGCAGAACATGCTATGACCTTGCTCCACCCACGATTACCCGCTGAAATTTCGCGTCCTACCCACGCCCTGGCCGTGGCCATAGCACGTCGTTCCGCGTCATTCCTGCGTCATTACCTCGTGTGTACCACGTGTGCCGCCCGCGGTTAACACGTGGTCTAAAGCCAACCGCGTGTGAATTTCCGACCGCGAGTAAAGCACTGCTGTATCTCATCTATATGGCGATCTCAAAGCGTCCAACAGCGTCTGTTTCACAGGCAGAAATTTCTGCCCGTGATTCAGCCTCGATATGCCCGTGAAAGGCTGTGTGACCGGGCCCTAAAGTTTTGAGCAGCGCAAAACTTTTTCGCGCTGCCAACCGTGTGTGAATTTCCGACCGCGTGTAAAGCACTGCTGTATCTCGTCTATATGGCGATCTCAAAGCGTCCAATAGCGTCCGCTTCACAGGCAGAAATTTCTGGCCGTGATTCAGCCTCGATACAGAGGCAAACGGCTGTGTGACCGGGCCCTAACCTTCCGACGGCCCGATGTCACCAGTGACTGAAATAAGTCATGCCACAAATCATTGGAAAGCTTAAACTTTTGGGATTTTAAATATGATGACCATTACGCAGAAATATATTGATCAGTCTGAAACATGATACCCAAAAACTATAAAGCCAGTGTTTCTCACCTATAACGATCCCCGACAAATATGCTGTAGTTACATTCACAAAAATCCAACCATATTTTTTCTCCAAAACACATGATAATAGTTAATAAAAAAAGAAAAAAATCCACCTAAAAGCATTCCTGCAATGTTTAGTGAGCTACGTTGTATCCCTCTGAATGGCTTCATAACATCCCTTTGAATGTAAACAGACTTGCTAGATGAATTCCGGCATAGCCATTGGCCTATGATATTTTGATTGGCGCCATCTCTAGCCAATTGCGACCTTTCTTTCACTGTACTTACCATCTGACAAAGTTTGAGGACCTGTATTGAAAAAAAGTCATGACCAATTCAGCTTTAAAAATCTCAGGCAATAATAACCAATTCAAATGTGGATTGACATATTGTTTAGCCAAGAATTTCCCAACATAAATATGTACACATTGACGGTGTGTATTCAAATTCGGGCTGAAGGTAAACATGCGCAAAGCCAATCATGAATCATTTTTATGCTCCATTTTTATGCGCAAGTGTGCAAAATCATGGATTTATAGTTAGAAAGAGAAGTCAAACATCTAGAAACTCTTACACAGTTTCTAAAAATTGGACAAAGCAAAATACAAGAATATATATTTTAAGGGCTCTGAAGTGGTTGTCTCTAAATGACCACTATTGGAAATGCCTACCCCAAATATTAGATAAATGTATAGGTTTTCAATTTGACAATGTACTAGGTAAGGCTTCAAGCTATTGTGTCACGTTTCCCAGCTAAGATGCTCACTTTACACTCTTTTGCAGGCATTTATTCCTCAATGATAGTAGAACTTGCAGGGATTATTTCAGTTTAGAACAGAACTTCAGAGTGTTACCTTTCAAAAGAGACCAAAATTGTCCATATTCTCCAAATGGTTTAAAAACAGCATTCAATTTAGTTTGAGTACAAGCACTGATTCAAATAGGGCAATCTGATAGGTTAAACAGTCTACGCACTTCTTCACTTGTATGCAAATAACCTCTGGTTCCAATATATGTGTATAAAATGTGTTGTATAGTATTTTGACTTTTGCTTTCTATTTATGTCTTTTGTAACAATATTGATGCACAGGTAAAGTCGTGGAGAGACTGTTCAACATATCAAACTGTACCAACCAAATCAGTATTTCTGGCACCATGAGTAGAAACGGTTTCATGAGATCAGGTCCAATACTTTTTTGAATTATACCTTTTATTTGTGTTCTTTAGGAGGAGAGGAAGCAAATACGACTGGACGGATAGGCATTGGGAAGATGTTAGTCAAAATGATCTTTGGTGAATTGAAAAACAAAAAAAAAAAGTTAGACAATAGTATTGTAATTCTTCAGCGAGGATAAAGATCAGATTACTTTTAAAGGGTGTTAAATAATCTTCACATGGATTACATAGATTGATTTTAAACGTAAAATATACAGATTCCAGTGAGCAAGATATTAAAAGGAACAGAAACCGTATCAGATGATATTGGTACACAAATAAACAGTGCTAAAATAACACTCTTAGATAAAGACCATATGTTCACTGAGGTAGTGTTTAAATGTTACTCTTCTAGTGTTAATTTAGCACTATTTTAAGGTATTTGATATAAAACTTTAAGAGTAATGTTGTACACAAACATATGGTACATATGGTTGTATCTACACAGTATCCACAGTTAAATAACCAATAATAATGTAATACTTTGTAGATAAAGAATACATTTTTGCTAAGAAATTTTACAACATGCTTGAGTGTTAAATGAACACGATTATTAAGTACCTTAAAATTATGTTGTGAGCACTGATAGAAAAATCCCTTCTATAACTTGTGGAACACACAGATGTCGGGGGGAAAACGTTCTAAATGGAAAAAGAAATACTCAATTTACTCACTTAAGTTCAGAATCCCGTAACATCACAGAAGCCTGAGGCATGGAACTGATCTTGGGCTGGCTCTCCGAGAGGTAAAGAGGAGGCACGGCCAAGCTGTGCTGCCACTACATGAAAATTTGTTTTTAGGTGAAGGACCCTGGGTGGGGAAACAGGAACTGGAGGCAGGGGTGCTCAAAACGGAGAGATGGTATTTAAAAACAAAAGGATGTACAAAGTAACAAACAAAAATGTGTCACAAAACAAAAAAATGTCCAAGCAAAACCAAGCCAGACAAAGTCCAAACCAGAAGTTTTAAATATAAGGCATGAACTAACAAACTCCCAAAATGTCCAGACAATAAAGCAGGAAGAAAAGGAAATACAGCTGGCAGAGCAGCAAGATGAAAATGACCTGTTCCCTCCAAATATACTTATAAAGGGTGAGGATAGTTATGGACAGGTGCGTGGATTTTGGACAGACGTATGCCCAGTTCCAAACTCGCTCAACGTTCCTTGGTGGAAGGATGTGCACCAGACCCTAACCAATATTAAGAGGAACATAAATGCTTGGAAAGTTGATTTAAAATGGCTTCAGGTGACTAATTATCACTTTTTTTTTCTCTATCGGGCCAATAACTGTGATTTCTTTCGTGGTGTTATCACACTCGATAATTATCGTGCATTCCTAAGATATAAAGTTTTACTTTGAGAGAAAATTTCAATGTAGAGTGCCAGACATGGGGACTTGAGACTTAGTGACTTGGACTCGAGTCGACTCGAGTCGCTGTTTTTATGACTTGTGACTTGACTTGGACTTGGCAATCTAAGACTCGGGACTTGACTTGTGACTTGACTTGCCCAAGAAAAAAATACTTGGGACTTACTTGGGACTTGAAGGTGAAGACTTGAGACTTACTTGAGACTTGCACATGTGTGACTTGGTCCCATGTCTGTAGAGTGCTATCAAAAAGGACCCTTGCATTACATGTTGTTTGACTGCGATCTAGAATGCAGAAAAATAAATATTCTTAAGTTTCTACTGAAATAGCAGCGAGTCGCGCATGAAGGCAGTTCTGCTGGTCACTTCTATTTTTCGTGGCGGCCTGCGGGCGCAAAACAGGCCCTATAGACTGCAATCCGATTAGTGTCACGGGGCAGGCCGCCGCCAACAGAAGTCATGTCAGCCGATGTCAGGGAGAAGTCGGGCTGTCACGGCTCGGTGTCAACCGGGTTCCGATGGTCCGGTCCCTGCAGACGTGGCTGATAAAATAGAAACGGCTGCCGGCGGTGAATGCACGAACCCGAAAGGAGCTCGACCCACCTGACACACCAGCTAAACGACATTTTCTCTGCCTGCCGGCATCGGGCCAGGTCAAAAGATTGCTAAGCGGGTAAGATTGTGCATAATTACGTATTATCGCTGAATTGTTCTCCTGCATAAAAGCTTGTGATGAATTGTCAAGCAGAGTGCGTGACAGGGCTCATTTGAATTTCTTCTTACCTCAGCAATTACATTTTAACTGAATTGGGGCGGCATGGTGTGTGAGTGGTTAGCGTGATGCGGCACAGTCCTGAGGTCATGTGTTCAAATCCAGCGTTCAGCCTTCCTTTTTTCCCCAATGCCTGTGTGGGTTGCCTCTGGCTACTGCATTTGCATCCCGCGTTACTAAAACATGCATTTCAGGTAAATAGTTGACTTCAAATCCTCTCTAGGTGTTAGTGAGCGTATGTATAGTTGTGTGTCTCTGTGTGCCCTACAACTGGCTGGCAACCGGTTCAGGATGTCCCCATGGCCACTTCCAGGAGACAGCTAGGATGAGTTCCAGGACCCCTGCGACTTAGTGAGGATAAGTGGTGCAGATAATGGATCGTGAGGGTTCTATTCGCACCGAACATTCCTTCCAATTAGCCCAGCGCATGGTCAACGCATTGTCCTGAGCAGAAACTCACTGTCCTTCTGTAAAGTATTTGGGAAGCAGGGCTGAATAAATAATTGGTTTTATGAATTTTAATTACCGTAAATTCCGGACTATAAGCCGCTACTTTTTTCCCAAATGTTCAGCCCTGCGGCTTATTCAGTGAAGCGGCCAATTTATGTAATTTTTTCTAACGGCCACCAGCGGCACTGGAGCACAAAAGGTAAAATTTAGACCGGTGGAATTGTGCGCCGAGGTAGATTGCATCCTCTTAGTTTATGTTCGAATTGTCCGTATGACAGAGGACAGAGGTTCATTCCGGTTATGAGGAAAACGCCTTTGATGGCGACAGATATGAGGAGAAAGACGAAGACGGTTCACTTAACTTTGGAAATATACATTTTTTTCGTTGGATTACTTATTATTATTATTTCAACGGGACCTGGACTTTAAAGGTTTGCATTAAATTCTAACTACCAATATCATTTTCCGTTCATGTTGCCGATTGTGGTGGATGGATTGTATACTATATTTGCAGTTACAATCATGGCACCTAAGGTCAGGTTTGGGATAAACTTGTGACTGTGTTACATGCGGCTAATATACAGGTGCGGGTTGTGTAAGGACAAAACCAATAATGTCCGCAAAATGTGGTGCGTGCGGCTTATAATCAGGTGCGCTCTATAGTCCGGATTTTACGGAAGCTGTTTCCGGTCATTCTTTCCCCAGAAAAGAACAATACATAATTCTCATAAAGATGAGTTTTGACCTGTTGATCCTTTAGTTACTTCTCGACTGGTGTTTCGGTTACATTTCAGAAAAAAATAAAGTTGTATTTCAACACTTTATGACGGGTCGGGAAATTACGGCTCGGATATAGATCTACCCTAAGTAGATCCAGCTGGCTTGGAGAAAAACAAGCTAAGCAATTGTTCCTGTGAGTCTCCTACTTTGGTGTTTACGGAAGTCAAAGCGACACCATAGTGTTTGAGTTATTTCCAAAATATAATGTGCAAAGTTTGAACTGCAGTTTACACTCACAGTGTTACACAAACATACCCTGCTTTTGCTCTATGTCTCCAAGGAATACTTTGTATGGAAGATCATTAAACAATCTATGTACATTGTAGAGACATTTTATAAACAACTGTAAACACCCAAAAACGCTAATCAAGCACCCAGAGCAATTTGATGGGTGAGCTCATAAAGTGGGCTTGCCCCCTCGCCCCCACAGCTGTTTCGTGACAATGTTCGCAGTTTAGGGTCAGAGAAGGACTCGAATCTCTGAAGCAGGTGCCAGGGGTCCGCGTCAAAGTTTGCTGATCACCCAATCCGTCTTGTAAAAGGAACCAGGAGTCTTACACGCACAGGTGGGCCCTACAGGGCGCACGACCGGCACACCATGCCCACGGTGTTGGAAAGGTTGAGCCGAAGTGCGCAATAGGACACAAAAGATGGGGTACTGTACCCGGGCAGGACAAAACCATGGAAAATCTGGTGGAGGACTGCAGCAGTCCTGGCATGCAAATCGGTTGACCGACCTGTGTTTAGGGGTAAAAGACTAATCTAACCATCTGGTTGCTGGTTCCCTCCAAAGTTTCCTTCAGGATAGCTGGTACTTGCAAAGGAAGCAGTTTTATTCAGTAGAGCCAACAAATAGAGCAGTGTTTTTCAAACGTTTTTGAGCCAGGGCATGTTTTTTACATTGGAGAAAGTTTGCGGCACACCACAAACCAACAATGTCATAAAATGACACTGAACAGTATGTTTAATTACAATATAATTTATAATACACCCAGTTTTCACAGCACAGACACTTGACAATGACATAATAATAATTTGCAGAAAATGATTAGTAAATGTTTTATACAATTTTGAATTTTAAAAAGTGACATTAGATCATTTCTCACGGCACACCTGACAATCTCTCACGACAAACTAGTGTGTCACGGCACAGTGGTTCAAAATCACTGCAATAGAGGCCTTGGGGCATAAAATATCTCAACCTGTTCTCAAACTGAATGGGTAAAGACCCTGGCTTGCTGGCATGAAGCCTGGCGTGGAGTGCAAGCTCCCGGTTTGGCCAATCGAGAAGTTAGGGCGCCTGATGCCAAAAGTCCTCAAACCCCAGTGAAGGTGTTGGTCAATATAAACAGTAGGACGGTCCCCAGGGAAGTCAGAACCCGCCAAAGAGTGTGAAACAACCCAACTGTCAAATCAACTATCCCTGAAAATGAATGTAGCTAGAGATTTGGGCCCACACCCGGTTGCGTGCAGACCATAACACAGAGCACTCTGCCCACATAGTGCACTCCTCTGAATACATTATTATCGTATCATTCTCATTTGCAGTATTTTGTGACATTTTTACAGAGAACGCCGCTTACACCTTGTTTTGAAACCATTATTCATTACAAAAATGACGATCTAAACGAGCCTCAACAATCGTAAGTAACTGCGGAAAGGGGACAAATTTTAAGTGGTAAATATGTTGATATGGAACACAGGCTCTGGCAGGATTATTGTTTAATAGATTCGATCGAATCATCAAACGTTACAAAGAATTACATAAATTGCACTGAAGAATTACTTTTTGTCTGAAGAGCAGGTTTGGTGGTTTTTTTTAACTTTGCCTTAAAATATATGGTGTGGGTCTCAAAAAATATATAAAGAATTTGCTTTCATGGCTCGTTGAGTCAAAAAGATTCCCAACCTCTGCTTTATGAGATCATATAATATTTTCTTATGTTAATTACTGCATTCACTTCCCAAGTTTTCACTAACGCTATTGATGGAAACAGTAGCGTAACCAATGGTAGTAAAAATATACCCATGGGTAGTGGGTCAAAAACAATTTACTCTACAAGTGAAGGAACATATGTCGAAGAACAATGATCACGTTGTCAACATCAGGATAATTTTGAGCTTGGGAGTAGTCCAGACGTTTGCAATTTCCAAACTGACGGCAACTCTGCCTCTTCAAGATCCCTGACCTGCTTCCCGGCGGTCTCATAGAAATGGAAGGGGGGAGGCAGGGCTCCCAGGATGGGAGGGATGTGCGGCGCAAGCACTTGGGCCATTTTGGAGATTTTGCACTTTTGTCAATTGTAATTGCCTGAGCCCACGCGGGGTCACAAAGTGCCACCTCCGCATTGGCTGAGAGTGCTCCACTTCATCTGGACACGATATTACCTCTGGTCGTCATTTGCGTCAGCAGTCTGCCGTTTAATTTGCCTTAATGGCATTCAGGCAAGCGGGTAGAATCAATAAAGGCCAAACAGGCAATGGCCTTTTTTTTGCCCAAGGCTATGTGGAAGAAGTAGAATCTGTGCTAAGAGAGCTCCACCAGCTTTCCATACAGTATGAAAAAATACCAATGAGGCCAGAGGTGCGTCCATTAGAAAAGAAAAATTAGCAGGGAAAAGAAAGAATCACTTCACATTCAACTGCTGTATTGTATCGCATGGGCCTTGTGGCTTTATGTTTTACAATGCTGAGGGTCACTGATCAATATCTCACAGCAGCTTCTTATAAAAGAAAACCAATGGTTTTAAAATACATAGGTTTAGAAGCAAAGTATTAAACATTTTTTATGTTCCGCACTATAAGGCACACCTTCAAAAATAGTATTTTTTGTTATATAATTTTCATACACGAAGCGTACCAGACTCTAAGGCGAAGTAAATTGACACTACAGTAAGAGCTACTGTGTTTAGTCGTGCGCTTTCATACGTTTACAGGATGTAACAGTGCATATAGTGCATTGATTGATCACTCAATAGATTAATTATTCGATGAGAAAATCACTATTCAAAATCAACAAACATTGTTTGTAAAGGGAATCGAACCAGAATTGCGGCGGTGAAGGCACCTACATTTAAACCACCAGAGCACCTATGGTACAGATGACATAAGAAATGGCATTTGAGCTTATCACCAATGTTCCCTCTAATTTTCCACGGGTCTGAGCGTTCACACAAAGTCGGTGAGCAACGCTTGAAACAACAGTGAGCAACAGAAACTCCAAATGTGGCAACTAAATCATTACCAAACATGTCCAAAACTTGACATCACGTTACATTTTGCTGAGTTTCCAGCAATGCAAAAATGTTTTTCATTTTTGAATGAATCGAATGAATGAATGAATGTCATTTGTTTTTACAACAATTATACCACAAGATTTCAATTTTTTTTTCCTGGTATCTTTTGTCGCATAATGCTAACATGCTTATTTAGTCGGTTGCATGATACACAACTGTATTTAATCACATTTTTTAGTGGAAGTACAATGTTGGCAACAAGATTGACTTGGTATAATTGGAAATTATTTGAATGCAACACAAACTTTTTCTTCTGTTTCCCATTTGTTTCCATTTTTTTTTTTTTTTTTTTTTTAAATCTCATTATGTTTATTTTTTCCTAGCTGTTAATTTTTTCTTTTTGTTCTTTATTTCCTTTTTTTCCTTTGTTTATTTTTCTTTTTTTTCTGGCTTTTTTTCTGAATTGTTCCTTCTTTTTTCACTTCCTTTTGTTTCTTTTTTTCTCAGCTTTTCTCTACTTTTTCATTTAGGTATATTTTTATCTTTTGTTCTATTCCCCCTTCCCTTAAGTCATTTTGTGCATAATTTTACATAATATTTGGTCATATAGGGATAAAGAAGCAAAAACAACCTGAAGAGCCGTTTAGGACCAAAAGAACTGAGCCGAAGAAGCCGGTTCTTGAAAAACTCGACTGACTTTACTCAACTTCCTTGTACTTCGACGTTGACTTCCAAATACCGCAATTAGAATACAACGTTAGGGGAACCCGTGTACTTTTACCTTCATCCACTGTAACTTTGACTTAATTCCCTTCTTAATTAGCAATTTCGAGCCCTGATTTTTGTGAGTTGGCTCGATTTTCTTGTGCACGGAAAAGCTCTGGGTAGTGCGAAATTACGCACACACGCAGCTTAGAGGGAACATTGCGCTGGATAGATTTTCTTGTGCGCTGAGAATGTGCAGGCAGTGCGCGATTGCGCACGCGTGCAGCTTAGAGGGAACATTGCTTATCACACTATTTTTACTCTCGTTGCCAGAAACAATGATTTGCACAGTGCATTCTGATAGGTTAAACAGTTTTTTCACCTCTGCACCTGTACGTCAATAACATCTCGGTTTAATATGTATTCATATGTAAAAAAGCTCTTATAGTATTTTGTTGAAAGACTTTCTGTTTTCTATTTCTCTTTTGCAATGTTGCTGACACACAGGTTAGAAAAAAAGATTAAAATACACTAAACACATTGTGTTTCTGGCATCAGAAGTAAAAATTGTGTGATGATAGGCTCGAATGCCTTTTTATGTGTCATCAGCACCACTGATGACCTAATGGTAACATGTTGGTGCCCTCACCAACACAACCCAGCTTGGAATCCTGTTGCTTACTATGTATTGCAGTTCGAGCTCAAATACTCATGTATACCGCAAAAGCTTGTGTAGTAACATACATCTACAAATACTGTATGCATTTCTAATGTTATCCAGCAAATGCTGCGGTTATAAGGCCGATTTGGGTTTTTTAGGTGCGCCTAATAGTCTGTAAAATATGGTACTTGAGTAGAATTATTTTTCATAATTCTTAATAGATCTTGCATGGGCGTGGGCCGTTTTGCAAAGGATGATCAGCTGTTGTTTTAATGTTACAATATTTTTAAATCGTTTCACATTAAATCTTGACTTGGTACGGTCAACATGAAAGGAACATTTCCATACGGTTCTTTAGAAAATACTAAGCGTAAAATCCGACCATACACCAGCTTAACTTGGTCCCGCCCCCGTTGCGTTTAGATATATTGCTAACAGGATACATAGCAGCAAGTCTCAGACAGCCTTGTCTGTCAGTGATTGACTTGCGTGGGCACGGTTGACTGCTTTGGCTAAGCCAGGACAAGAATGAGCCGAGTTTCAATCCTTCAACTTGTCAACTTCTCTGAGCTCGCCCCAATGGATGGAGACGAAGGAAGATGACACCTAGCAGTCAATGTCAGCATGCTCAATTGCTCACATGTCAGCATAAACGTCCTGCAGGTCTTTGGCCCGGCCAAGTAGTGCACAATTGAAGGAATTGTGTCCATCTCTACTTGTTTTTGCTGGACATTTTGCTTCATCCAGAGTCAACCTGCACAAGTGAAATTGTGACACCTTGACACCACTATGCAGTAAGATAGCAGCCACGCTGGAGAAACCTCAACAACCCCCTTTAGTGGATTGAGGTTACTGACCTTGTTTGAAATATGTAATCTGCAGAATAATTTACAAGAACGGAGATAATTTGTAAATATGGCTGTGAATTACACAATGAATGACTATGAATGAGAAATATTTCATCTCATAGTGGTTGCTAGAAGAGGTATTTTCTTGAGACACTAAGCTCTCAACCCCTTCGACCTATTGAAGAGTGGTAAACCATGTTTTGGCAAAGGAAGGTCTCTTGCTCATAAAATATTCTGGATGCAAGCGGCCAATCCAAGGTATCAAGGGTAGGATCAGGTGATCCAAGTAATCAAGATAACTTTTGGAGAATCTCGACAAAGTGTTAGGGGAAGAGGACATAAAGGATTCCCTCTTAAAATCACTGCTCCCCCACCCTAACCAAATGAGCGACCAACTGACACATCGATGAAGCGTTTTATTTAAATTCAAGTTTTGGCATTGGGATTTCGTCGTGGAGAGCACAATAATCATCCACCGACACAAAAGTCCACATCTTGTCTGACATTAAACCGAAACCTCCATTTGAAGGGCGGGAAATGGCTTGTCGGCCATCTTAGCAATGCCGCTTGACTCATCCGTGGCGGACAAAGACGATTAAGTTTGAGTAGAGGCTGGGCCAGATAGTGAGCGGGTTGAGTGGTGGGCCTTAGATAAGAATGGATGCAAATACACAGCAAGAGTGACAGATTAACCTTGGAAAAGGTTGAACATGAGCGCAGCTAGGAGAAAAGCATGCATGCTTGTTGCTTCCCGCTGTTTCCTAAACAGGTGTTGTTATGATGTACACCAGCTTACATGTTGTGAAAAAGCAATCAAAAGAAATAAGAAAGAAGAAAAATATTTTTCTTTATTTTATCAAAAACTCAACAGACCACATATTAAATCTTGGTTTTTATACTTACCGCGGTTATGTTGTTAGCCACTCCTGATGCGACAGTATCAACACTGCATTTCCTCCTCTCCCTTCCTTGACGTCACTTGCACGGAGACTGTAACTAAGCGCAGGTAAAAATAGTGTGGTGGAGCGATGGGATGTGCTTAGTGGCTGCAGAAAGCAAACAGCCTACATCAAAAAGTAGCTGGCTTTGGAATGCCTTTTACCGGACTGAGATGTTCAGAGATGTAATGCAAAGTAAACCGCAATGTAAAACAGCTGCGTGTGGAGTCGACCCTTGAAAAGTTGCAGTCCAACGCTGTAATGAAACTGCCAACTTTTTATCCGCTCCGGTCTCTGATCTCTGCTTTTAATTAAAGGTTGAGCCGTCAAAAGAGATAACCTTGATTTTTTTTTCACACTGATGAGGTATGACCGTTGGTTTGTGATGTACATTGGTGTTGAGGAACTTCCTATTTCTCACAGCAAGTCAGGAAATTGCAGGAAATGTGAGGAAAGGCTCATTTGGGAGCTGGGCAAAGGATACTTAGCCAATCTCAGAGACCCTTAAAGCCAATTAAACAAGATTTCATGGATAGCTCCATTCCAATTTGGTTGGGTTAGCCTACACACTAATAAATTGTAATGCAAAAACATACTTTAGTACTGATTTGCTAACAAATTAACCACTCTACCACAAAGTTATGTAGGTGCAGAGGACTAAATTACAACTTTGAGTAGCTGGATTTAAAAGACTTATGATACTGGATGCAAAATGAGACATTTCATATATCGCCTAAGGTTATCAAGAGTCTAGTACTGGTTCAAAAGCACGTGTACTGACACCTCAACTGCAACAGGATGCTTTCCAAAGTAGTAAAAATACTTAGAACTTGTTCACTGAAAGGAGCTTTGTTCATGAGAACTCTTGAGAAAAAAAAAGAGAAGGTCATGTCTCAAAAAACGTCCACAGTTTTCGTGAAGTTATGTCGCAGGTAAACATTATCATGACAACTCACCATCTAAACTGTTGGTCACTTTCAATCCAAACACTGTCACCCATTTTCCTAACACCTGTATCATAAACATTCACAACCACGGTCATTGCAGTGTCAAACATTAAATTTCATGAAATTCTAGGGAACTTAATGTTTCAATTTTGAGTTTGACTGAAGAAAGCTTTCTCTGTTGCCATCATTGCTGTGCCTGTCACAAGACATTGATCATATTGACAGATGCGGATGTGATTTGCAGTCAATAACTTTTCCTAGGAATATTTTGAGCTTCGCATGGGAACCAATCCACCATGGAATGCTCTGCATCACAATGCATTTTTTTCAATATTTTGCTGACATTTCATACGACAATAAAGTAAACTACTATTTGCTGGCAGCTGGCAAATAAATGCAAAAGCTTTACAGCTTTGATTTTTTTTGGTCCTCAATAGCTAAAGTTGTTTGTGTCGTCCTGACAGTTTGATTTGGGGTTTATATCACAGTGCTTCTATTTTTTTTGTTTTAAATAACCGCAGTCCCCAAACACTCCTTTGCCACTCAACCCAGTTAATATGCACATATCAGTGTTTGGATGGCGCGCGTGGGTGTGTTGAATAGAGAAGCTCTAGAGACGTGGCCGCCAGCAATATTATTCTGTCCGATGCTCCTGTTGCTCATGGGCTGCTTCGGTGAGATGGCGACAAGAGGGAAAGGTTACAGTGGCGAGGGAGGGTGTTGGAATTCAAGAGCACTTGAGCCAGCCAAGGAGTGGCTGTCTGATGATTAATGAGCTATTTGGGGAGAGTTCAGCTATTTCTAAATGCGCCGGCTCTACATTAGCCGTATAATTAATTTTACAACACCGGGCTGTTGTCAGCTCTCCGTAGTGTGCCGTGTGCCAATGATAAGCATTGGCTTATTTAAAACACACACACACTAAAGTAGGTGACATTCCTAATGTTGAAAAAGAGAAGAATGTCAAGCCAAAGCTGTTCTTTGCTTTCTCCACTGGGCATCTCTGCATGAGTTTTACATTCCCCAGAATCAGATAATTGGATGACTATTGATTCTTGTGTCCACACCTTTTGGAGAATTTCCAAGTGTAGGAATAGCAACCAAGTTTGTGTGCATGAGGTGTATAGTCCCGTCATTCTTGCTCAGGTGTTCCGGCAGCCCCTGGGCCTGTGCGGGTGAGGGATGAGTGGATTTTATGCTTATCGTCTCACACGTAGAGGGACCAAGCTGCTCGGCTGCTCCGCACATGAATATATTTTTTCGTATTTATGAATAATGGCACAGACGTTAGCTTGCAACATGCTGTTTCCCTTCAGTGACATTATAGACGGCAGGAGTTCAGTTTAATCAAACCTGCAACTCTTATGGAGGTCCAGCAAGTACGTGAAATACTTAAAGGGAAAAACAATGCAAGGGGGCATGGGTGTCATCAGTGTTCTCATTTGCCCGCGTCCCTGCGTCCTAGACGCATCATTTTTGCTGGGGACGCATAGTCTCAAATCAACGTGTGTCTCCGGGACACAAAATTGTCATTATTACTTTTTTTTTTTTTTTTTACAAAGATTTACCTCACTCCAAACTTTTCGTCAGGCAGATCCGCCATTGTTGTTTTGGTCTCGGCAAACGAGATCTCGTTGCTTCGAGATTACGTCATTGTTGTGGTGCTTGTCGTCGAGGGAAGGTGAAAATCAACACAAAATTGGTAATTTCTTCAGTGTCAGTAATAAGTCGAAACATAATGCAGAAAGTGATAACAACGGCAATAATTCCGGCTTGAAAAAACTTTTGAGAAATTATTCGGAAGATCGCGGAGGCAGAAAAACACGTGTGTTGAAGTGAACGATTCGACGAAAGAAAATAAACAAAAGAATAATCCTAGCAAGAAAAGGACTTTTCTGCCAAAATTGACTAAATGATATTCCTGGTTACGCTATGAGGAGGATGATAATGGATTGGACCTTGAGAAAGCATTACAACTGTGGCGGGACAGCAAACCTCGAAGAATATATGAACGGCAAAATCAGAAGAGATAACTTGCTTTGTATTACCAATTAACTGTGATGATTGAAACTGCATGAATATATATATTAATATTTCAGCAATTATATTTTGTATAATGTACAATATTGTGAACTGAAAATTTTGCAGTGATAACTGATTTGTTATACCAATTAACTGTGATGATTAAAACTGAATGAAAATATAGATTAATATAACTATTTCAGCAATATTATTTTGTATAATGTACAATATTGTTGTGAAATGAAAAATCTTGAAGTGATAAGTGATTTGTATTACCAATAAACTGTGTTGATTAAAACTGAATGAATACATGGATTTATATCATATATTTGTCGCCGATTTACAATTTCAACACCGATAACACTAAATTTTGGGGACCCATAGATCTCTGTTGGGACCCATAGATTTTTGAGCATGCGAGTCCCCGGGACCCATCACTTTTCAGAGGTAAAATGAACACTGGTGTCATGTTGATTCTGAATATAAATGTCTCACACACTCCAATGACATCCCTAGCATCACATGTAAAAGCCAATTGAATGCATACAGTTTAGTAAGAGCAGGTAGCAGAAGATGTTTGTGTCTACTTAACGATATTAAGTGTTTTAATGGTTTTGACTGCAGTCTGTGAAGCTACGCTATATTTAATTACCAAATGATGTTTAATAAAGTTTGGAATTTGTTGGACGGTCTATCTGAACATGCTCCTTCATTCAAGCTCCGGTTTATGGTACCACTATATGCAGTAAAAATAAGAAACTTTTTCACAAGAAATTGTTTCACCTTTAAATATGGGAGCAACATCAGTGGCTATTTATACGTTTTGTAGGTTACAAATTATATGGACCCATAAAAGTCAAACTGGCAGAGTGCCTTGTTGCCTTTTTAATGGTATGTTTTATAATTCTGTTTCCTTATTTTTTTATGATTTTGGCCGAGCTGATTGTATACTGAACCAGCAAAACCTTCTTTTCTAAAACTCAAAACAAGAGTGCACTGTGACGGAATAACCAAAGTTTTGAAATTTGGCAATGAAAGCCTTGGTAAAAAAACAGCGCAGAGACAAAATTCGATGATCATGATGGAATGCTACAGCATAAAAATGATTTTTAATGCTAACCTGTCCTAGAATTTTCATTTTTTTTAATTTTTTTTTTGCGTGTGATCAAAGAAGGATTTTTTTTTACAGTGCCTACGTTTACAATATTTGCTTCCAAGAGACAAGCCAAAAAGCTTGATGTATGATACGACTGTGGCAAACACTATATATAGAGTGATAGTGCCTTGGTACTTTTGCTGTGTAAGCAGAAAATAAAATTGATTTTTTTTGTGGGAAGAAATGAGTCAATTTTTAGCAAGTAAGCCAGAGATTGAATGTATCTTTTGTTTCTGTACTACAAGACGCACACTCTTTGGGAAAAGTTCCACATGCTTAAGGGCATAAATAAACCCTGGATGAGGGAAACCGCTCATGCGCATAAGCAATCAGATTACACCAATACATGCACGAGCAATCTGAAAATGAACCCACCTATGCATTGCAAGTGACAAAACTCGCAGTTCCACTGTTGTTGCCTCTTATCGAGCTTTCTAATTGCCTGCATGCTGAGGATTTTAAGTCTTTCCTTGCTTGCATGACGGTTTCAGATCATGTTGTAATTGTGGCCTGTGCAGTCTTTTGAGACATTTTGTGATTAAGGGCTGTGCAAATCAATATGACTCGACTTGGCCGAGAACAAACCCCTAAACAGATTATTCTGCTTGTTTACATTGCTTTTTATGATTGTGATGCTGGCAATATTCCGCCTCCAATCACATTATTGCCTGCATGACTCCCTTACCATATAGCAGTTTCGACTTTTGCTTCCTTTGAAGATTTTTCTATGACTGTTATCTGTGTGGCACTCAAGCTGTACATAAGCGGACAGAAAGATACTGCAAAGGGTGGCCAACACTAACCAGCTCGGTAGCCTAGATGGTAGGGCGCCCGCTCCGAGATTGGGAGGTCGCTGGTTCAAGCCTCGGCCGAGTCATACCTAAGACTTACAACATTGATACTCATTGCCTCCCTGCTTGGCGCTCGGCATTAAGGGTTGGAATTGGGGGGTTTGGTCACCTAATGACTCCCAACACAGCAGTTGGGTCTAAAAACCCGGCGCCGATCAACGCGTCACGTCGAGAGGTTCGCGTGTCAAATGGTTTCTGGTATATATCATCTTTATGGTCTATACTGGCTGAATAAATAAATATAAATACAAATACAGCACAGAGGATCATTGGCCGCCCCCTACCACTCCTGTCCACCATCCATAACTCCCGGTGCCTGAGAAGGGCAAAAAACATCATCATAGACTACAAACATCCTGGCTTCCATTTGTTCAACCTGCTGCCCTGTGGTAGGGGATCCAGTGCCATACTAGCCAAAACAAATACACTCATAGACAGTTTCTTCCCAAGATCTGTCACCATTCTCAACTCGAGTTTGCACAAAAAAAAAAAAACATTGATTTGAATAATATCATCGTATCATACACCAACGCCAAGACCAAACCAATGCCCTTAAAGGGCACACATTTTTTGAATGTTTATCCAATAAGATCAGGAAGCACAAGCTGCAATGTTTATATTTGCCTTTGGTGCCCTATTGATGGCCAATCATTATCTGACAGTACATGACCACTAAAACGGCTGACATTTATGATGATGAAGTCAATGGTGTCGTATCAAATCAAATGTGCATCACCGTCAATTGCCCTTTTGATCACCCACACGGTGCTCTAAACAAGCCTGACAGCGAGCGCCGACACGTGACGGATTTGGTCTCCGGCTGAAAGGTAAAACCGTCAAAAGGGACAGAAGTAATGGGAGACGACACAAGCAGGGACGGTGCCAACAGCTCGCGGCTCCCGTGCCCATGCGACAGATGGACGGAACGTTGGTGCTGATGAAAGCGCTTTTTGGCTTGCGCAGCGGCCGTCGCGCCAATTAAGAGTTCACAAAAGTGGGCTGAATATTTGTTCTGTCTCCAAAACAGGTGTTCAACATGTTTGGGCCCCTAATGTTACCATATTCATTTGATGATCTGGAGAGTGATCGACTGATATCAAAGCCATCTCTGTTCTTGGAGGCCTGTGAAATATGCTGTTAAAGATGAAGGTCCGAGTACCATCCTTTATTTTTTGGTACTTTCTACAAAGCAGAGAGCAAATGCCGAAGCAAATGCCATCTTCCGTTTCTGGTTGTTTTCATACCTAATGTAAGAGACTTAGGGCTATGATCCTGAACTTTTACAACTACAAATGAAGATAATCATTATAGATGACTTGTGCCTTATTGTGTCTCCCTCATTAAATCTTGTTATTATAGACCTTAAAATCTGAAAAAAAAATTAAATCAATGACAGAATGGAAAATATAAAAAAATGCATACTTGCGTGGGTTTCCTCCGGGCACTCCGGTTTCCTCCCACATTCCAAAGACATGCATTTCAGGTGAATTGGCCGGTCCAAATTGTCCCTAGGTGTGAATGAGCGAATGAGTTGTCTGTCCCTGTGTGCCCTGCGATTGGCTGGCAACCAGTTCAGGGTGTCCCCTGCCCACTGCCCGATGATTGCTGGGATGGGCTCCAGCCCCCCCGCGACCCTACTGAGGATAAGCGGTACGGCTAATGAGATGATGAGATGATGCATATTTTCTGCACTGTAAAGTGCACCGGATTGTAAGGCACACCATCCAGTATGCAAATTGCCAAACGAACCGAAATTTCCAAAACGAACTAAGATTTCGAAATAGGAATAAAGCAAGCGTTTGATTTGAAAAAACATCTATGTTTTTTTTAAGATGTCGGCCTCCCGGGCGGAGATGTTTTGTAAGTTGTACGCCCAACATAAAAGATGCACGCCCCGGGCGTCCGGGCAGATGTTATTTTAGACACTGGCATTACTGTATTTTTAGATGTCTAGGCGCACCTCGTTATAAGGCACACTTTCAAATGTATGGTGAGTTAGGATTTTTTAGGTGCACCAAATCGCACAGCAGGCATTGAAAATTTGCTCGGATTTTGTGTGTTTAATAGCCTTTTTTTTTTTTTTCACAAAAATAATGAGTCAAAAGAAAGTTCTTCATAAAGAGAAGCAGAACTGTGATGACAGCAGTCAGGCTGAAAAAGGAAATCATTGCCAAATATGAGAAAAGTGGTCTGATCTCGCCTTAAAGTATGTCAACAGAAAGTGAAGAGAAATGGGTGAAGGTATGACTAAACTGAATGAAGGAGAACTACCCAAAAACCGGAGGAGCCATTCCTTAATGCAATGAGACCGCTGCACAAACGTACAATACAGTTTTTATCATAAATTATTATGTTTAGTATTTATTTGGTACTCATTTTAAGTATCATTGGTAAGGTACATGTTTACATATTTGTCGTATTTTGGAATGTGTATGGAACATAGAAAAATAAATAGCACTACTGTACTTGTATCGGGAAAAATGTTCCAATAAACAATAAAAAAAATAAGAATTATAAATAAACCGAAAGAAAGGGAATAACCTGCAGGAATGATCACTTTAGCAGGTTCTCAAACACTGTCGTATACACTAGCCTGTTTGCAATCATAGGAAGCGCTACTATTTCTTTAGAAAGACAAAGAATGTAGTCTGACATATTTATTTACTTTTGTGCACAGGAGACAGTGTGACTTAAATGTGTATCACATTTCTTCCTGAAATCGATCTTGAGCAAAGACTCATTGCTAAGAAGGCAGCTTTCTTTCTTTGTCATTCGTATTGTTCCCAAGCAGAGGAGTCTCAAGAGTCTCTTTTTCCATTGTGGCAACTATCAGTATAGGTGAAAACAAAATCAATGGGCGCTGAAGGCCGCCTGGTGGATCATAGCAGAGAGACATGAGGAGCTTAGCGCAAAGAAAACCAGGCCAGGAGCACAACGCTTGTCAAAGCCAAATGACAGTCAGGCTTATCAGCGCTACTCCATATTTGCTGGGTCTCCCCAAAGAACTGGATGGACAATACATGTTCCCCCCTCCCCCGAACAAACACGCAGAATCCATACTGTGTATCCAATTCTTTCTATAGGAGACAAACATAATACTTCTGGCAACCATGACAACCAAATTCCCAACTGGAAAGACAAGTGCATTTTTTCTTATCCCGTCGACCTAATACTCTTCAACACACTTTGTATTCTTTATTTAAAGACACACACACACCTCCCCTTTGAGACTGATGTTGGGTAAAGATGAAAAATTGCATTTTGCGCATAGTGACATGTAATCTGTTTGGCATGCATTAATTTCCCCCGACGATGAAAGTTGCTGGTGGGCTGAACCTCTGGACACACGTCCTGCGTATTTATATAAAGGAGAGGGACATCACGGGCAGAACATCAACAAATCCCCTTTTCTGACTTCAGGAATCTACGCAACGTTTGGGCTTTAATTTGCATTCTTCATGACACGACTCACCGTTTTTTTCTTAAGCCACAACAGACACCTGTGATTAAAAATGTGAAGGTCGTCAAAAATATTTTTTCCTGACTGATTAGCAGATCAGCGGAACAATAAAGAATGATAGCGATGATGGAGAAAAGTGGTCATTTTTCATCGCGACAAATATTACTTGGCAGATTCATTAGTATGATCTGCACACAAGACGGGCAACACTGTTTTTTCTCTGCTCGCACCTGATTATAAGCCGCACCCACCACATTTTAAGAGGAAAACCGATTTTGTACTTACACAAGCCGCACCTGTATATAAGCCGCATGCGCCCACATTAAAAAATGTTACACAAACACAAAATTAACCCAAACCCAACTTTAAGACCTGCGATTGAAACTGAATGTTCTTCATTAAAGTACACCATCCAAAAATCACAGCCAGCAAAATGAACGGAAAATGATACCGGTACTTAAGGTATGATGCAGACCTGCAGAGTCCGGGTCCCGTTGAAAGTAATCCAAGGAAAAAAGTGTATATTTCCAAAGGTATGGGTGGGAAAAAGATATATCCACTATTTTCCGCCGTGTCCACAAACACTCACCTTTACCGGCCCCCACTTCCCGTCACACCGCGTTTGTTACGCCCCTTCTTTTTAATTTGCCCATGCAAAACATATCAGAATAAGTGTCCAAAATAAATACAAATAAATACATTACAAAAATATGCAGTTGCAAATACATATTATACATGGTTACACATATTTACAAAGAAAGACGGTACACCGAGAGAGTTTTCAAAGCTTTAATTATAATAATATAACTTTCATCCCAAACGGTGTCTGTGACAGGGCAGTTAATGGTAGCAACATGTAAGCAACACGCTCGCAACACAGTAAACGGGTCTGTTGAAAAAACATACCGTGCTTGTAAAAATCACGGTAAACCGTCCTCATCTTCCTCCTTAGCACTGAAGCCATCAAAGTCGTCTTTCTCAGTGTCGGAAATAAACTTTGTCATATAGACGTCGTCCACGCTCTCGCAGCCTCACTCGCGCTGTCACTGTCGCTGGAACTCTCATCCACTCCTGATTCTGCGCCCTTGTCTCCGTCACGCAGCAGACCGGCTTTTAGGAACCCGTTGGTGATGGTGGATTTTTTGATGTGCCTTTCTTTTTGCATTTTGCATGATGACGGTATGTTTACGCTAATTTAATTCATGCACAAGCCAAGAAGTTGCAGTCCTCGGCGCATATATTCCACCGGTCTAAATCTTACCTTTTGTACTTGAGCGCCGCTGGCGGCTGTTAGAAGGATTACATAAATTGGCTGCATCACTGAATAAGCCGCAGGCTTGAAAGTTTGGGAAAAAAGTAGCGGCTTATAGTCCGGAATTTACGGTATAAGCAGGACTGGCATCGAAGATGATTTCAAAGCGAACTTTAGATGGAAAGAATTACGAACCATCTAAATACAGTTTTTTTTCTGTGAGATTGCAAATGTAAGCTTGGTAAAGCCGCAAAAAAAGTGAACGGTGCCTGAGACTGATGGGAGCATCAAGCATTTGCCCGTAATTGTTCTCCATGGCCTCACCCACGCGTTAAGCCCAAGCGTCCCATCCTTGACGTCTCGGACTATTAAGGTGATGCACGACGGCTCATTCCTCATCCCACACGGTAGCTGATGGGTTCGGTCCAGCATCGGATTGAAATAGGACTTGGTTACAAGTTATGAGTTTAAAACCATTGGGGGAGTGGCTGTTGACCATCAGGGTCAAAGATTCTCTGATAAATGACGTTTTCACGATCTCAGTGCATTGGAAAGATTTTCCCAATCACTCAACGTGCAAATATAAATTTGTTTGTAAGGTTCGTGCACGTTTTTTTTAATGGTCAGATTCAAGCAATTTTCAAGGACTTTCAAAGACAAATTGACAATTTCATCAGAACTACAACCACCCCCCCAAAAAATCCAGTGTAAATAACTGTATTTTGTAGACGCGCAAATATAGCTAAAATTTTTAATCTTTCGTGTGCATTTATCATGACATATGATTTTGATATCTTGGGAAAATCATGAATATATTTGTGGTTGTGAACAATACTTGTGTGAATGTTTTGCAACATAACTCCGCCCATTTAGGAGTGGAATAAAAATAACATTATTTAGCTTACATTGTTAGTGGCAGAAAGTTCTTCCCGATACGATTTACCATTGGGAAATGCTACCTTCATTTTTTACACGGGTCATAATAAATGCCCATGATTGATACGTAATCCTTGCTCAAATACACATTTAATGATGCCTTTTTTAAGTACAGAAGGTACCTGTCCCTTAGGGGGCGATGACGCTTCATAAGACATTCCCGTAAAAAACAGCGCCAGTTGCTGTTAATCTCGAGGTAATAAATGCAATGGCAAAAACAAGCCACTAGATAGCAATGTTGGTGTCATTATTAAGCAATATTGTTGTGAAACATGGCAACAATTTCAAGCATTTACCAGCACTTCACCCAAAATTCAAGCACTTTCAAGGATTCAAGCACCTGTAGAAACCCAGTGTTTGAAAAGAAAACGCGGGCCCTGTGGTGTACAGATTAAGATTTACTAGACTCAAATTCTATGGAAGTAAGCATAGTGTGTTGCTGCTTCATTATCAGTAAAACAAAGATAAAAGGGCTAAAAAAATCAGACTACTAAACACATTGAAAGCAAAACTTGCCGTTTTCAGCACAATTTCTATCTGATAATGAAATCTAAAATTCTGCTTGGTGTACACAAGGTAGCTAATATATTGTACATTGACACATACAGCGTAATGAATAATCATGCCGTGGTAATTATCTTCTAACAAGATTTTTTCTTACGACGGTGCATCTTTGTGATTGAAGTCCACCCACATTGAGTTAATTGCATCCGTTCCCTGATGCCCAAAAATATGCAATTAAAGTTCGGCCGTTGCACGGCAGCCCTGCATAATCGCTGATGCATTACCATGTTGGAATTGGGAGATAAAAATGCTTCCTTTTCCTGTGAAGACAATATTTAAGTTTGTAAAGTTTCCCTTAACCTCCATACTAGAAAACAGGTTGATAAACTTCTCAAGATGATACCTCAAAAAATCCATTCTAAAAGGCTGGTAAGACCATAAATCCGCTGGTTCTCAAAGGAAGGACTAGCAGTCACTTTATTTTGGGGCCAGCGGTGAACAATTACCCCAAAGCTGCGTAGTTTTCCCTGTGATTTTCTTTTTTTGCCGGCGACAAGTGCACTCCAGAAGTGCAAAGTCTTACTAATGCATCTACTGTGGCTATTTTCCATTTGCGCAGGCAGCTTGGGAGAAATGCTGATGATGCAACGTGCTGACCCAAATACGCTACCTGCTCCCAGCAGACTGCGCCAGCTGGGCTAATCGCAGGCTCCCCCTACCCCCTTCTTTTCTTCTGTCCTTACTTTCATAGACCCTCCTTTGATTTCCTCACACTGGTCTCAAAATGGTGTGTAATGAACCTTTTTCATTTTTCACTCCAATCAAAGAGACATATTTGTGTATTGTATTTCATTCTTCCTGCACAATCCTCAAACTATTGGGAGAGTGTTGAACCGCTTGCGAAATATTCTAGTGAGGGCACGAATAATTACATTGCCGCTCATTTTCTGCATGGAGAGACTAGCTTTGTGTTTGAATACGTAAATTAAAATCCCTACTACATGAAGTTCTGTCTAAAATAATAAGACTTTATGGCTGCATGTTGGAAATGCATGTAGTTTAAATTGTTACAGATCGAATACTGATACTTTTCGCTTAATTATTTCATGATCATTGGATATTCGAACCCTCCTTTCTTGAGTTTAGATTTACAAACAAAGATTTTAGGCAATAAATATGTTTCATTTCATCAATAATTACACTTCAGACTTTAACATAATAAACATACATATTACAAAAAAACAAAAGCCATGAAAATCAAATAAAATAATAGCAATGTAACAAAAATGCAAATATAAAAATGTCAACATGTCATACTACTACAGCAACTGTTACAGAGCCAAACCAAAAATTCAAAAATGTAACTAACAAGACCGTTTGGCTCCGTGGCCATAGTGACAACGGATTTACAGTTTTTTGTTTAGGAACAGTAACACTTTTATGTTTTCATTTTTAGCTCGAAGCTCTCTGTTGGGTAAACCTATGAGAATTTGCCACATCAGCAGACAACTTTACCCCTACGATCCTAGGTGTTAAGGGATCCAACCAACCAACCAAATAAGCAGCCAACAGCCACTTTTATTCTAGGCGGAACGGCAGCTGAGTGGTCAGCGCGTCTGCAGAAAAGTTCTGAGGTCATGGGTTTAAATCCAGGTACGAGCCTTCTGCGTGTGAATGGGTTTCCTCTGGGCACTCCGGTTTCCTCCTACTATTCAGAAATATACATGTTGGCCGAATTGATCCTAGGAATTAGTGAAAGTATGAATGGTTGTTTGTCTCTGTTCCCCCACAACTGGATTGCACCCAGTTAAGGATGTCCCCTACCCACTGCCCGAAGATAGCTGGGACGGGTTCCAGCACCCCACAACCCTACTGAGGTGCAGATAATAGATTGATGGAGCTACCTTCGCTTACTGCTAATTCCAACTTCGATTTCTAGGTTAGATACTGTATATGCCATATTTGCTTAATTGGTACATTTATTAATGCCACTTTTGTCTGGGTTCTTCTACTAGACTGAGAAAACTGATTAAAGTTTACGGACAATACGAACTTAGTCATCCTACACAGGCAGTGGGTGAGGGCGCTTATTTTTCCATTCATTGACGGCAGTACTACACATAGACGATTTGTTGGAAATCGATATGTCCCAGAAATTCACTTTTAAAAGCCATGATTGACAGTGACAAATGCAGGTACAAAAGCCAATCACAATCCAGAACCAAGACAAGTGAGAGGAGAAAAATTAGGTGTGACTTTACTGTTTCTCAAACTTTTGACGCCAAGTACAACCACAAAACTACTATGTTCTGGCAGGTCTTCAGAACTGAACCAAATCCATGAAGATAAATCATATATTTTGCCTTGTTTCATGTACCACTGTACTTTTGGATAATTATTCAAAAGTATTTCAGTATAAATTCAGTTTTGTACATTTATTGTTGCAGTCAACCTAAAACAAAATACATTGTTTCGAGTACCTCTTTGTATATTTATCTAAATTTGTGTTTGAGTTTAAATTCAGTGCATTCCTACATTTGTTGTTGCAGTTAATTCAGAACTCAAATAATACAACAAATCGTGTTTGCAGTAAATACATAGTTTATTTTGTTACTTTTAGTTGGCCTAAATGACTTTCAGTATCTCACCTTGAATTTGTGTGTTAATTAACCCCAGGCTGCTATCGTAGTTTAATTTTGTAACATTTCAGATTAAAAAAATCATAGGTAAAACATTCCTTGCTGCCCTTTGAAGCTTTATGTATTGTATCAATTCCTGTGTGGCCAGTAGGGAAGGTTGCTCACTTTGCCAAATATTAATTTGAAAGATTTTTTTTCTGCAAAAGTGCAAATCTGTTGTCTGCTTCCCTGGCCTTATTCACTGTGAATTGCAAGTCTCACATCTCGTATTTTCAGTGTTTTCGTAATGACAAAGTAGATCGTGGAATGAGATAAAGGTAGGTATACAAAGTCAAGTCATGTTTATTCGTATAGACCGTTATCACAAGGAGTCTCAAAGGGCTGAACAGACTACAGATTATTGCATACTGCAGACAACACTATACCTTGTTCTAAAACCTACATAAGGGCAAGGAAAAACTCAAAACCTCAATGAGGCTTTGTGTGATCAAGTAAGGATCCAATAATTCTTAGGGTACCATGAAGGCTTCGGCCCTGCCCAAAGGTTTTCTACTGAAAAAGCGGTGCGTTAACCCGCCCTCATCCCCCCACTAAAATTCATTTGCCTGCTTTTGCTCTTCCACCTAACTGCCTGCACCTTGTTCTTGTTTATTAAAAATATAGCTGTGTGCATATGTCAGCTTGCCGTGAAAAGGTGCTGCATGAATATGCAAGAATGAGCCATAAATAAAATAAACCCCCCTCCTGCCTACAGCCCCTCCTATCCCCTTTCCACACACACACACACACACACACACACACACACGCAAAAGAGGCAAGTGTCAAGTTGACAAAGGATATGGCCGAAGGAGGCTTGGCGGAACGTGGATGCACCTACCTTGCACGACAAACGGATCGCTTATTCCTTTTGGGGGCAACATGTTCTTCTCTTGTCTCCCAAAAGAAAGTGGTTATCTAATTGCACATCGTTTGGAGCAGAGCATAAGACCAGCGTTTTTGGCAATGTCGCTCTCTTGGATCAACAACTGTAAGAAAACATAGGTAGCCATTCAATTCCTTCCGGGCCTTGTTAGTGTTTTGTCGACACTTGCCGGCAGGTTCACTTTCTATCCCTGAAGTGAATTTTCCTCCAATCTGCAGTGCCGCTGTTTGAGGTCAAAGTTGCCTAAGGCCAACAATTCAATTTCCAGACGGGCGCTTGGTTAGATCTCGCGCCGGCCTTTTCGAATGTCGGCAACCACACGACCTAATACCGTGTTTAATTAGCCCTCCGCTTGGGCCATAATTGTGTGCCACTGCCTCAAAGCGTTGGTCCCAGAGGAGAGAACGCGAATCGACCAGAACAGACCTAAACTTTTAAATTTGATAATGCTGTATTTTGCCTCGAGAAGTGACGACTGATACATCAAGTCATGAAAAAAAAAGTGGAAGCCGTGGGTGTTTGGAGCAAATAGTATTGGTGCTGAAATCCAGCAATACGGCCTGAGAACGGCTCAAGAGGTAAACAGTAATACAAAACATTTACGATCCAAGCTGGAAAAATCCATGCCAAGTCAATCTGGTTGAAGGTTCTACTAGCTACTGAATGGGATGAAATGAAATCGATAGTCCCACATGCTTGCCAGCCAAATCAATCTTTGGAGATTGTGGTGTGCAGACCTCCTCTGACCGCTCAGGTCAATAGAGTTAATGTGAAAAGTGTGCGGGGGGATATCAGCCCCTTCCAAGCAACAAGACCATTTCAAATTCAGTGTGGAGCCGTGAGGAACAGCAAGGCGACTAACATTTTCTCACGGATAACGCAATTCCACTCAGGCTTTTTATGTAGACACAGTATCGTCAGCTTTAGGTTGTGTATCAGCAAAGGATCTGCATGAAACATGATATCACCATTTTTCTGTCTGCTGATTTATTGGTTTGAGCGACTAGCATTTCTGTGTATCTCTAGTCGCAATTGATTAATTGCATCATCTCCAGTCAGTTTTGTCCCAATTGAAGGCCAAGGTTGAGCATCCTTGGATCAAATTGGGTTTGTCGGTTTCGAGCCATCAAGCGCTTGTCACTCTGACCATTTCCTGCAGGATTACACTTGAATTCCATCTGAGCAAGATGATTGGGCTCCAGTTCTGTCTGATACCGCCCCGCCGGTGTTAAGAAGGCTCAAGTGCGCCCTGTGCTTTTTGGCTTATCCCCCCTCACTTACATTTATCCATTCTTCACTTGTCATATCAGAACATTGAAGAAGAGAAGCCAAATCCATAAGTAAGCCATCTTATGCTGCGTGTGGCGAACACTTAGAAAACGAGGGCTCAAATACGACTTTGTTTCATTGATTCAACATACGCTTACACTAAGTGATGAGGAAACGACAAAGTCTCAAAAAAGGCCGCCATCAATTAGACGGCTTCAGTAAGCATTTACCAATGATCGTGCCTGCCAGCTGGAACCCTTGGTCGAAAGCAACAAAGCTGCTTTTCAAGGGCGCGGGATCAGGATTCAAGGGTAGCGTTCTGACGGACTGGGACCAACGGGTCTCCCTGCTGGGTGGCTCAAAAGCAATCATAAAAAAGCTCGACGCTTTGAAGACCGTGCTTCATGTGCTCGTCGATAGCCAGTATTGAGCCTTCCCACTTTTATTTTACAAGGTTGCCGTTGAAAGCTTGAATGATTAGAAGCTCATTGCTATGCTAGCCACACTACAGCAGGCTGTCATAGTGCTGATGCCGAGTATTTCCGCATTGATTCCACCTCTGGGATTAACTGGAATGCAAATGGATGCCTTCTTATACCTATCCGTCTTTTGCTGATAGAAAGAAGAATAAGAAAAACCTCGTCATGTGGAAAAAAATTTCCAATAGCTTGCCAGCAATCACACCAAGTCGCTTCTCGCTTGATTTGGAAGGGGATATTTTTATCACAAGATTGATGCGCATAAGACAACATAGTCAGGGACAGCAACTCAGCGAGGTCTTCACAAGAAGTGTGTTCGAGGAACTTTCCCCAAAACAAGTTTAAGAACCGTATCATGATGAGAAATGTTTCGGACAAGGACTGAGGATAGTGCCCCGCTTTTATAATTAGCATGTAGATTACACCGCCATCGGTCATTTGACATTGATCTTTGTGGAAGCTTCACCAGGTTGAGGCGGTCTCATTTATTTAGGAGACGCCAATAGTGTCATGTTGAGGATCTTACTGTTGAAATAGATATAATGTAGCTCACGAATACTAAACGTGATTGACAATGCATACAGAACATTCTATGTAAAGTACATCACAGGATTTGTACAACCTTATCATGGCCTAATTCAAAGTATTTTTTAAGAGTGAAAGCTAATTTTCCAATTTCTCCAGTACCATTATAAGAAGAAATCAGGTGTGAATTATGTGTTTTGTAAATCCAGAAATGAGTATGTGATTTACATATCCGATTTTTAATCTTGCATTTTTTAAATTTGTTATTTTATGTTTCTATAGCCCTTAATCACAAGTAGTCCCAAAGGGCTGCACAGACCACAGACTATTGCAAACTATCACTGATCTAAAACCTACATAAAAGCAAAGAAAAACTCAAAAACCTCAGCATAAGGAAAATGAAGAAACCTTGAGGAGGGACCGCACACGAGGTAATCCCCCTTCCAAGACGACCAGGCTGCAATGGATGTTGCATTAACAAACAACAAAATAAAAAAAGAAAATATAAATAATTAAAGTATGATATAAATTTGCCAGGTGGCGTCAGACATGAAGGCACAGTGTGTAAACCAATGTGAGCCCCATTAGTTTATATTGGCGCAATGTATTTTTAATTCTAGCGGTACCCTACAAAACCGCCAGGAGGCAACAGGCATGAAGGGACAGTGTGTAAACAAATGTGAGCCCCATTCATTTATTTTGGCAAAATGTAGATATGTCTCTAATGGGGAATAACTCATCTCCGATTGTATTTCACAAAAGGTTGGTTTCTTTGGAAATATGCAGCACTGTTCATTGTGTTTATGTTAAAGTCTACATTATTCCATAATCCTTACTTTTAAAATAGATATTGAGAAGAAAAAAAGAAATCTTGGAAGCAGCCAACTTCTGTCTGCAGAATTTCAATATGGTGAATAAAATGCATTTCCACGCTGTGACTCTCATCAACAGTGGGGGGTGATGGGAGGGGGGGTGCTTGTTACATAACTAAAACAATTCAAACTTTCCCACACATACCACTGCAGGTGTTGTTTGCATTTTCCCTATGCCAGAGTGGACGCGTAGGCGCGTCTATATCGGCATGCACATGTACATGTGCTGAGTGAGCCTGATAAAGAGAATGAGAGGGGGGGGTCCCCTTGCCGTATGATTAAAGGCTGCTCAAAAAAGGGGCACTGTTTGAGGGTAAAAAAGCAGAAAAGGAACAAAGCCAAATGTTTTATCAGACGCAGCCAGAACGCAAGCCTTCACATGAGGCTTATTTATGGAGGTCCTATAGGTGCAATGCCTTCAAAAGATAATAAGATTACAATCGCACTCGGAAATCCCCACCACAGCGGGGTGAACATGTTGAAATAAAGCAGTTAAAGCCTCATAGCTTAAGTTTAGAGTAGGGCACACCTTTTCTTTGCACAAGATAAACACCCAAACCTTAACAGAATAATTGAGCGTTTTATTTTTTCATATCTCTCAAAATTTGAACTACTTAAGTTTGCCACCAGCTGTTTCACTAAAACTCTATATTTTTTTTTATTTCCTTCCCTTTGAATGTTAATATTTATTTTTGAGTGCAGTAGCCTCAATTAACCTTAAATCATTTGCAACAAGGCCTTTAAGATTACAATACAAACTTTACTACATCAAAATGCCATTTGATAGCAGCATTTATTGACTGAGCTCTTGTAATCGGAGACATATTAAACATACGGCCCGCGGGCTGGTACAGCCCGTTGGATGAATAAATCTGTCTACCATAAATTTTTCGGGATGCCAATTAAAGAAGCAAGTCTTTGAGTAATTTCTATCTATGATTTGTCATTTTTTTAATGCAGACAAAATAATCATTCTTGCCACTAGATTCAGTGTTTGTATAGCATGGCGAGTTGGTATCAGTGTAAAACTGCATTCCCTCAACTGTAAAATAAACCATTTCATACATACAATACAAAACATGACAAATATTTTTCCCCACTGTTTGAGAATAGATCTGTTGTGTTTGGATGAGATTCCTTGTCATCTGTCATTATAATATGTAAGGTAAGTAAATGTAGTGTCACAACCGGTACAAGCAGGGGAGCCAAATGCGTAACGTTTAACACAATGTTTTATTGAGGGATCGGGGAAGTCAGGGCTAGAGGAAATGACCGCGTTCTGGTGCTTACAGGGCAGGAGGAGCTGGAAGCCCTCACGAACGAAGCCTGGTCGGAGATCGGAACACTTCGGGTACCCGGGACGGGAGAACAGAGCGCGGATCGGAGATCGAAACAAGTCGGGCAGCCGGGACGGGAGACAGAGCGTGGATCGGAGATCGGAACAAGTCCGGCAGCCGGGACAGGAGACGGCACCTGGATCGGGGATCGGAACAAGTCGGGCAGCCGGGACGGGAGACAGAGCGTGGATCGGAGATCGGAACAAGTCGGAGACGATCGAGAAGCCAGTGACAGGGGATCGATACATGAAACGGGGACGAAATAGAGCAGGATACAGGGACAAGTCAGGAACAGAACAGGAGCAAGAGTCAAAAATACTTGCCTTGCATGTGCGGAGGTTCACTGACAGACTGGCCCTGCGTGCACGAGAATGACGTGATAATAGGTGGACTAATTAGGGAACAAGTGGAAGCTGGGGCTGAACAAGTGAGCGCATAGGAGGGCAATTGGCAAATCATGACATGTAGGTAGAATAGTATGGCATTAAACTGAAAAACAAAGCTAAACATTTGGAATTGACATTTATTTACTGATCCAGCACGCCTCAGAACAGAAAGTCCGTTCCCAGAGCCAAACTCAGTTTGACATCCCTGTATTAGCGGCAAGATCGGAATACGGCAGAATGTTTGCTACATAGCTTCGAAAGGTCATTTGTTTTTTTGCTGGCATCTACATTGTGGAAAAAAAAACATATATTTTGTATCACGTTTTCCTATCTAAAGTTTAGAATGTATCGAACGTTTGCAATTTGTTTGAATGTGTTGAATTGTTTCATCTTTAATGGTGAAATTGGTGAATTATAGTCAAACGACGGGACGCCCTGATGTTTAAAGACTATTGTTTATCGAAATCAAAGACCAAACCAAAATTAACTTCCAAAAAGACCAAAACTATGCTGATACTCAAGATAGATAGATAAGTACAATTTCAGTTTTAATTTGGTTGCACCTTTTTAGGCGTTCCGGTAATAAAAACAGGTGACCCTGCTACAGCGGCACAGCAGGTGGGTCGTTCAGAGGTTCAGGTTTCAAGTCCAGCTACCGCAACCTCCCCATGTGGAGTTTGCCTGTTCTCCCCGTACCTACATGGATTTCCTCCCACATTCCAAAAACGTGCATGTCAGGTTGATTGTCCGGTCAAAATTGTCCCATAGGTGTGAGTGAGCGAGTGAGTCTTTTGTCTCTTTGGGACCTGCGACTGGCTGGCAACCAGTTCAGGGTGTCCCCTACCCACTGCCCGAGGACAGCTGGGATGGACTCAAGCGACCCTACTGAGGATAAGTGCTGCAGATAATGGATGGGTGGACCCTGCTACATCCTTCATTCATGACTTATGCTGCATGGTATGTAAATATATGTTAATCCTTAAGTAAAGAGGACCAGGCACAACCAAAACGTAATGAAGGACATTTTGGGCCCCACTCCAGGCAATATCAAACCGGAATCAGAATGTGTTTCATTCTCATGTACGGATATCCAAAAATCATGCTAATTCAAAAATACAGCATTGTAAACTGGAGTGCCTGCTTTGTATTCGTGTAATGTGCAAACAGGTTGACAAAGTCGGGTAAATTAGTGATGAAAACTTCCAAGCCTATCCATCCGTTTCCTAGGTAGCGTGTCGGGGGTACCACATACGACGGTGTGAAAGGTCTTCCCTCATTTGTAATGTCTTTCCTGAATTGATGATGACAAGAATGGGGGCAAACCCTCGTAAAAGTCAAGGAAGCACGAATCTCGACTGCAACTACCAAGACGTGGAAGGGGGGGTTTGGGTGGCCCCAAATGGCCACCACCAATGCCTGAGCAGGCGCTATTAATAAAGATATACTGCACATTTCCATACCGCATAAATATGTTAACAAGTTCACTACAGCGTGGCACAGCCCACCCACAAGGAATCCCGACACACATGATAAATTGTCCTTGGCCTGATAGCAGGTAAAACAAAAAGAGAGGAAAAAAATCTTAAGGCGCATGGCGCATGGTTGATGTTTAAGAAACAGCATCTGTCAATATTTTTAATCCGTCCCTCCGGAGTTGAAGATTGAGCTTGATCTTCCGTGTAGCGAGTCCTAATATGCTATTCCATGTATTATGCACGATTAAACAAGACATTTTCTAGACAGCAATTATCACGACACGCAAAATGAATGTTTATGAGGATGTAGGAACCGAACGTAACACAGGCTATAATTAAAAGGATTTTTTTTTTTACTTGAACGTGTGATTTGCTGAGTTGAAGCTGTTTAAAGTAAAAGGTCACCGGTAGTCAAATGCAATCGTTGATCATTGGGTCTGAGCCAGCATGACAACAGATCGCTTTGAATGCTTCGGAGACTGTACTGTGTCATCCATCCAAAACTTTCACCTCCAGTGGCTCCAACCTTTCAACATGAATGAGCACTTTTAAGCCACACACCCCATTTATCATTAATTGCACGCACTTGTGGACTAAAAAGATGAGACAGTCATCTTTATGCGCTTTAACAGTAAGTGCTCTATAAAAACGGCATTTATGCCTCCCGAACCCAGTAAACGATTGACTTTACAATGACACATATGACATTTCTCCCTGGCAATTCATTTTACCAACTCTTTTGAGCCGCTTTAATAACTTCCATTCACACCCGGAAGGACATTTAAATTTTCACTGCTTGTAAACCTTGGTTGAGCCTTGGCGGTTCATATTTGCTGTCATGGTCAAGTTACATTGCTGGAACAAATCTCTAAATACATGAGGGAACAACTAGATAAATAGCTCACCCGCTAAATAACATATTCAGATTCACAACACACATATGCTATTCATGATCACGGAGTTGAGTCCACTGGCTCTTTTTCTGCATATTCAATTGAAGAGCATGTTGTAAAGACCAAACAAATGTTTCTGCAGCCGCAAAAAAATTAAAAGCATTATATAAGAACAACTTGGGGCAGCACGGTGGAGCAGTGGTTAGCACGTGTGCGGCACAGTTCTAAGGTCCTGGGAACCTCCTGTGTGGGTTCAAATCCAGCTACTGGACTTCCTGTGCGGAGTTTGTATGTTCTCCCCGTGCTTGCGTGGGTTTCCTCCGGGCACTCCGGTTTCCTCCCACATTCCAAAGACATGCATTTCAGGTGGATTGGCCGGTCCAAATTGTCCCTAAATGTGAATGCGCGAGTTGTCTGTCCCTGTGTGCCCTGCGATTGGCTGGCAACCAGTTCAGGGTGTCCCCTGCCTACTGCCCGATGATTGCTGGGATGGGCTCCAGCACCCCTGCGACCATACTGAGGATAAGCCGTGCGGCTAATGAGATGAGATATAAGAACAACTTTATGTTTGATACAACATATCTGTATTAGCTATATTAGCCTACTATCAAAATCACTGAGTTCACGCATCATGTGGAGAATGATAAACCATGGGACAACTCTGTTGTAAGATACCGCCACAAGTTTAACTTTATTACAATATTAATGCATTACAGAATATTTTATACAGCCATCCATTTTCTGCACCGCTTATCCGAACTAGGGTCAATGGGATACTGAGGCCCATCCCAGCTCCCTTGGGCCATTAGGCAGGGGACACCCTGAATTGGTTGCCAGCCAGTCGCAAGGCACATGGAGACATACAACCACCCACATGCACATTCACACCTAGGGACGATTTGGACGGGACGATTAACCTGACATGTAGTCAGGGCAAAAAAAAAGCCCCATTAGGCAGTAAAGCCCTGGAGGCAAATGCCCAACACACATGTAGAGGCTTTCAGATGATATATTTATTTTACTACGCCATCGTTTGGGCAGAAAAAACATATAATATGCTTGGGGCATGCAATCAAACTGTGTGGTGTGAACTATGCTCTGAATTTAAAAAAATATGTTTGAAGAGTGTGTTAAGAGAGTAACAAAGGAAGAGTATATTGTGTGTTTTTTCTTTGTTGCTTATGCAATATGTGAGAGTAAAATAAGGAGGTTAAAATGGTACAAATGTAGCTGGAGTGCATAGATGCATGATAGCAAGTTTGTAAAGAAATGAAAGTGCTTATTTTTGTAATTCCCAGTACTAAAGGGGACTTTCAACTCTGGGCGCGTTTCTTTGCCGCTTTTATTTCAAAGCATGCTAAAAGCTAGCGAATCATTTCCTGAATCAGTGGTACACCTGCTTTGCAGACCTTCAGACGTCACCGCAACACACACTTCAAACCACGGTTCATGAACCACTTATCTAAAATACACCGCACACGCTTCAGGGGTTTAAGCCGTGAAGCTCATTACAATTGACATGCATGTTTCTAGAGTGTGGGAGGAAACCTGAGTGCCTAGAGGAAACCAACGCAAGTGTGGGGAGAACATGCATACTCTGTACAGGGAGGCAGAGGTAGCTGGAATTGAACCCTTGGCCTCTGCACCGTTGGGCTGCACGCTAATCACCCATCCCCCTTTAAACGGCGGAGTCCACCAAACACTGAGGATAGCGGAGAAAGTAAATAGCAAGCAGAAGAGGGATGCAAGAATTGTCAGAACTTAAAGGGACGCAACTTGAGACACATTCAACTCCATTGTCTCAAAGCGTTTTTTTCTGCAGAACTGCAAAAACGCCACCGGAGGGCACCCGTTAAATAGGTGCCCATTAATTTCCAATGGCTCAATGTATTTCCAATGACAGCCGCAGTACCGCAAAATTCCATATAGCGACGCTGGAGTTGAGGCGGCCCGACGGCCCATTCATTCCGAACAGGGGTTGCAGCAGCCTCCCGCGGCCACTTGGGGGCAGGTATTTTGAAGAAAATACATTGGAGTGAACGGAGCGCCCATTTATTCCAATGGGCAATGCATTTCCAATAGGAGCTGCGGTACCGCAAAAACCACTAGGGGGCCCCGGACTTGAGGGGGCGCATTTCCCTCAACTGGCGATTGTATACCCCCAACTCCAGCCGATAGCCAGAATGTGTTTCCAACGGGAGTGCAGTACTGAAAAAAATCCCACAAGATGGCACTCGACCAGAAGGTACAACACCGTTAAATAGGTGCCAATGCATTTGTATGGGAGGATTTGTACCAAAAAAGTCAATGCTTTGTCAGCCATAAAGAGTCAATGTCTCATCTCATCTCATTAGCTGCACCGCTTATCCTCAATAGGGTCTGGGGGGTGCTGGAGCCCATCCCAGCAATCATCGGGCAGTAGGCAGGGGACACCCTGAACTGGTTGCCAGCCATTCACAGGGCACACAGGGACAGACAACTCGCTCGCTCATTCGTACCTAGGAACAATTTGGACCGGCCAATCCACCTAAAATGCATGTCTTTGGAATGTGGTAGGAAACCGGAGTGCCCGGAGGAAACCCACGCAAGCACGGGGAGAACATACAAACTCCGCACAGGAAGTCCGGTAGCTGGATTTGAACCCACACAGGAGGTTCCCAAGACCTTAGAACTGTGCCGCACACGCGCTAACCACTGCGGCGCCGTGCTGCAAGAGTCAATGTATAAATTGAAAAAAAAGAAGTCTACTGATAGATACTGAAAGTTTTTTTTTTTTTTTTTTTTCTGACCGCAGAGCCGTTGAAACAGCCAAGTTTGTCACAACTTAAAGGAACAGTGATTGATAAAAAAACCTGAAACCCATTTAATGACATTGGCTCAGAGTTTTGCATTGAAGATTACTTCTACAGGCTAGAGTTCAAGCCTTAGAGCACCAGTTTCATGTCACAAAATATATCCCGTGATTTACAACAGGATACCGGAAAGACAGCTGCAGTTGAAGCCATCACTTGCCACCCCTGCACTTGACCTTACCTCTCGTCCTTTAATTCCATAGTCGAACCCCTAGTTGAAATTTAATGTTCATTCTAAACATTTTTACATCATCAGAAAACGTTAAAAGTTTTAACAACAAGAGAACAAAAAAATTTTCCTCCCCCATCGTTTTCAATTTGTTAACATTTTTTGAAAAGGGGTCAGGGAGTCACTCGGCAGCACTTAAGATTCACGAGTTGCTGATTCTCGGACTATAGCATGGAAATTCTTCATAGAAATGCATTGAAATGATGGCAGGGTTAAGTCACCCATCATATCATACTGCAGAGTACTTCAAGATGGAAATGATTGAGCCAGTTAAGATACAACACCTGAAGTACTTTTGATGTCTGCAATTATATAGACCACAAGGACAAAACATTTACAGGATAAGTTGGTGAAGTGCCAAATGACAGCATTTTAACCTCAACTGCTGCCAAGTAGGACATGCTCAAGGCCAAACACAGAAAATTCAAAGCAGGAACCTACCAGTGAGTGAATGTTGTCAAATGGGTGATTCAATGAAATGAAATGAAATGATCTGCATTTATATAGCGCTTTTCAAGTCAATGACTTCCCAAAGCGCTTTACAATGTGCTCTACATAGCGGCTTTGCAGCCATGTAAGGCGCTAACCTGCTTATTGGGGGTATTAGGGGTTCAGTGTCTTACCCAAGGACACTTCGACATGTAACACGGACGAGCCGGGATTCGAACCTGGATCCCTTGATCCCAAGACGAGCGCTCTACCTCCTGAGACACTGCTACATTTGATAACATAAATAAAACCAAAGAACATGTTCTTTGTTAAAATATTCAGAAGAGCCACTGATCGTATTTCCCCACATGAAGCCTGCCACATTGTCTGTCCGTGACCATCGTCGACCATACGAGTTCCCATATGCTAGCTGTCAACGCTAGACTGGCCGCTAACACGGAGGTTAATGAAGCCCCCCGTGTTAGCCAGCCTGCACCTCTCCCATAACGTTCCAGCCTCAAGCTGCTCAGAGATGCATTGACGGATCGTCTCGATTAAATGTTTTCCGGCACATTCCGGAGAAAATGACGCTTGGACCTGTGACCTGGCCTCAGCTGTAGCGGTACAACGGCTGTTGCTGCTACGGTTTTGTGTGTGGGTCCCAAAAAACAACACACAAAATGTATTTCCAAAAATAATCACAACTGCTCACAATCCAAAAGTGACAAAATAAAAGACTTACCTACCAGGAAGGAGGAGATAGGAAATATGAATATACTCGTCTTCAATAGTGTTACTTCTTAATCAATCTAACCCTTGGTAACTGTTTTATGGCTAGGATACATTTACTGCAGCTACAGCAGTAACACATTTGAAAATGAATCAATAGATAGATAGAAACTTTATTCATCCCCGCAGGGAAATTCAAACTCCCAGTAGTATCCTTGTGTTGAAAATAAAACAACAATAAAATACAGTGGAACCTCGTTTTTTGAACGCCTCTCAGTTCGAACAAATCGGTGTTCGACCAACAATTTTGAGAAATTCTTGCTTCGCTGTTCGGTCAAAAATTCGGAGTTCGAACGCCGTTAATGCGTGAGTGCGTACTCTAGAGTGCGATGCTGAGCGGCGTACGGGTGTAGATTGCCCCCACCCCTTGTGACCAACTTTTATCACGTGCGCACTTGCCTCTTTTTGCTTTCGCTTTTAATATCGGTGAACGTGTTTTAGCCCCTAACTATGCCTCCGAAGAAGGTCGGTGCAAGCAGACAGGTGAAAAAAGAAAAGTTCGTACAACTATTGCCTTTAAGAAAGACATAATGGCTAAATATGAAAGAGGTGTGCGAGTTTCCGATCATGCTAGGGAATACAGCATGCGCCTTCTGCTGACCACCACAAAGGTAAGAAATCCTATTCATAATTCTTTTCTTTATCTTTTTTTTTTTTTTTTACACGTTCGTGTTAGCATAATCTTTCGTACGGAAGATTACAGTAACGCGAACGTACGATTAGCCTGGGTTAGCTCTATGATTACGTTGAACATTCAGGTAAACATTCAGGGTGTTGGAACTGAGCCCAAAATTCAGGGTGCTGGAACGGAGCCCCCTTTCCAATGAAGCGCTAGCCACTTGTGGTGCTAAATGACTTGTAAACGACCTGATTTTTTTATTTTTACACGTTCATGTTAGCGTAATCTTTCGTACGGAAGATTGCGATAACGCGAACGTACGATTAGCCTGGGTTAGCTTCATGTTTACGTTAAACATTCATGGTAAACATTCAGGGTGTTGGAACGGATTAAAACGGTTTACATTATTTTTAATGGGAAAAATGATTTCGGTGATTGAACAAATCGGTTCTCGAACAGGGTTCTGGAACGGATTACCGAGGTTCCACTGTAAAAGGAATATAATACATGAATACCCAATGAAATGTGTTGATATAGAGTATTTAGATAGTGCTACATAAAATACACACGCTAATAAAAATACGGTAATATGCAATGAGGGGATTTGGTTTAATGTGGGCTTTTACTCCCGCAGGTGGAGTTAAAGAGCCTCATGGCATGAGGAAGAAATGATCTCTTCAGTCTGTCCGTGGAACAAGACTGTGACAGCAGTCTGTCGCTGAAGCTGCTCTTCTGTCTGGAGATAATGCTGTGTAGTGGATGTGATGAATTGTCTATGATTGACCGCAGCTTTTTCAGTGCCCGTCTCTCAGCTAGTGTTGTCAGGCTGTCCAGCTCTGTGCCCACAACAGAGCTTGCTTTCCTCACCAGTTTATTAAGATGAGAGGTATCCTTCTTCTTGGCGCTGCCTCCTGCATAGAGCTTCTGTGTTGTCCAGTCCAGTTTATTGTCCAGCTGCACACCCAGGAATTTTTAGGTCTGGACAAATACTACACATTCTCCTTTTATAGTTACAGGAACCGGGTGAGTTCTAGTTCTCCTGAAGTCCACCACCATCTCCCTGGTGGTCTCGGTGGTGTTCAGGTGCAGGTGGTTAGCATCGCTCCATTGGACAAAGTCTTGAATCAATTTACTGTACTCCTCCTCCTGCCCACTTCTGATACATCCCACGATAGCAGTGTCATCAGCAAACTTCTGCACGTGGCAGGACTCAGCGTTGTACTGAAAGTCCGACGTATACAGGGTGAATAGGAACGGAGAGAGCACGGTCCCCTGCGGAGATCCTTTGCTGCTAACCACAGTGTCCGATGTACAGCCCCCCTGTTTCATATACTGGGGTCTGCCTGTCAGGTAGTCCGTAATCCATGCTACAAGGTGTCAGCTGACGCCCATCTCTGTCAGTTAACTATATATAATAACCTAATAAAATTGCACTATTATTTAGAAATACAACCACATTTCATTTTATCTGTCTCTCCTTTCTTTCCTCGAGTAAATTCAAATTACTCTGTCGTACAGATTTTCCGTGCGTTTCAGTTCTATCAAGACGTTATTATCCATTGTTATCCAAGCTAAGGCTAAGAGTCAAGCATGTCCTGTCATATTTCTTGCATACATTTTTATTCGATTTAGGACTGAAAAAGTCCTTTGGACAGAAGCAATGGATAATTTTGTCTTCACGTTTTAGTTCTTAAACGTCGGTTGCCGCCCCTCAGTCAATCATACTTTGTGAAACCAGTGAGGTTACCCAAGGCCCGCTAGCATGCCCAGACTCTCCAAATCAGAATCTGATAGTCTCAACAAGGTGTGGCCAATCTACGGCTCAGGAACCGCATGTGGCTTTTAAGTGCTGCGCGGGAGCTGCCTTGCTGGTTTTGAAAAATGTTTACAAATTAAAATAGATGGGCTAGGGAAATCCATTTCTATTTTAATATGTTTTTTGTCGTAACAGATACGTCACACAAACACTTTTAATATTTTCTAAAGCTGAACAAAATGTATAGAATAAATATAACAATTCAATCATTTCAGCTTATCTTTCCCGTGCTCGTTTTTTTAGCGTCACAATGTAACGCTACACTCCTAATTTCAAAAGAAGTCACACGAAACTGGTAAGAACACAATCCTGTCATTGACACTTTTATTAGCAACAAAGTAGCTGTCTTTATTAATTGATGTCTAATTTTTTGTCAGTATATATTTGGAATTACACTTAATGTTATTATTTCTGTTTGGTTGCTTAGGCCCAAGGATGGGTTTGGTTTGGAATCAAATAGAGTAAGAGGAGGATAAAGCTGTGCTTTACCCATGCGGCAATTTTTTGGACATTTGCACAGAAATCAAATTTAAACTGTATTAATTTGATTTTATTTACTTTTTCAAAAAGAGTGCTGGTTTATCTTTTATGAATGCATGCTGTGTTTCATTGGACTCTTTGTGTTGCCCTAATAAGGGGCACGCTATACACGTTCAATTTTGATGTTATGTTTTCAAATGCTCAAAAGCAATGAAGTATACATTAAATTATTAATATTGTTAGAAGTTAAAATAATATTGTAATAGGTTAAACTAGGCATTGTACTACAACAGAGTAGTCATGCGGTGCATCATTATTCACTGGATGCAACTAAGTCATTTTGATAGTAGGCTAATATAGGTAATATAGATACACACAGTATGTTTTGCATTCATTAAAAAGATCGAATAAGGATTTTAATTTGTTGCGGCTCCGGACAATGTTTTTGTTTGTTTATTTGGTCCAATATGACTCACTCATCAGTTTGGGTTCCCGACCAAACCAACAGTTTTATCAAACCTTCATTGTCAGAACCAGAACAGATACAGGACCCAATCGCGTGACGTTCTCACTAAAGCCTTTGTTTTACAGGAAATGGGGAGTCATGCACATTTGGTAACCGGTCTGGTTTGGAAAGACCGGAAGCCAGAGACCGACGAGACTGATTCAAATTGCCTGAGTTGATATCGGACAGACGGGGTCGATACCGGACAGGAAGTGACAGACAGGATAGATAACTGATCAGGATATCGAAAATTAACAGAAGAAACTAAACGGGAACGAAAATTGGAGAAAATAATAAAGAGGACAAAAACAGACGGAAACTAAACTGGAACCCGAAATTAAACAGGACAACAATAAACAGGAACAATACCGGACTGGAGATATCACAGGAAAAGAACTCACGTCTTGTAGGCCTGAAGTTCGTTTGACGGGCTCACAAAACAGCAAGAGAGCGCTGAGCTTAATATAGAAAGAAATCCAATTTCTCAACGAGCCGCAGCCGGCGTCCCACGGGCAGGGCCAATTGGGCACCATGGCAATCGTGACACACACGGCCGGGGCCAATTGGGCACCATCGCAACCATGACACACATGGGCACGGCCAATTGGCCGCCATGGCAACCATGACAGTGATGTTAGGCTAGCAGGTCTTCAGGATTGTTTTTGAAGGCCCCATGGGTTGATTTCCATGCCTAACAACAGGTAATGGTTTTGATATGAAAGCATGCATCTGGAAGCATTGCAACCAGGGGGGAAACAATTAAAGGAAGCCGACAGTTTGGAATTATCTAATAAGTATGCATGGAAAAAAAAAATTACATTATTCAGCAGAGAAGGCTTTGCAGGCCTTAATGGCCCACCACTGCGCGGATGGAATATAAGCGGAACTAAACTCTAGCAAAAAAACGTTTTCAGGCAAAAAGTTGTTAAAACAGGTTATAGTTTCTCAATCAAGTTATTCAGATAAATTTAGTGATTTGGCGGGTTTATGTTGAAAATCCAAGGGAAATCATAAACTGACTGATAAAATCGAGATATTTTTCGCCCCATCGTTGAGCCTGATTTGGTTTGGCCCTTTGTACCATTTACTGTCTCTACTTTTTCTTTAGGAATGCAGCTCAAGTTAAGGTGCCATTGGTTCATAATCGAAATTATAGGTCTTATCCAAAACCTATTTAGGGAAAGTGTCAAGGTGAAACATGTTCTCTGTCGCCTGAGATTAACCATTTTGCGGGATCCCCCCATGGTGGCTGTCCCCTGCAGGCTGGCCCAGGGGCAGATAAAAAAGAACCGGGTCAGATAAAGTGGTGCCATGATCCTTGGAGAAGGTCATGTGTCTCTAAAACAGAAAGAACATTGGTGTTATACAATCACATTGCAGCGAATGCTCCCTTGTTTTTTCCGCCAAAATGTTAAAGTTTCACCAGAAAAATAACTCTAGGAATACTTGACTCGTTGCCTTATGCCTGTCGACTTTTAACAACTTCGGCTGCAAAAGGGGAGACGTCGACGTCTTATCGTGTCAAAGACATTTTGAAGTGTCGGCGGCTCACAGCCAGAGCGCAAATTCTTCATTTCACAAGTGCACTTACATAAACAGGTGTTCTTTTGTGCTTCTTTTCATTATTGCAGGAACACGCTAATCAATCTCACTTTCACATAAGTGACTTTTCAGCAGAGAACTTCCATTATCCAATGCGAGGCAAGGTAATAACCCCCGCCATATGCACAAAACTCCTAAATAAACTTACACTTACAGAGTACGTAAAAAGTGGCATAGCTATCAAAGACAAATGGTCTGAAACAGAGTGAGCTGCGAAGTTTGAGGTGACCTAAATTCAACAATGTAGGGTTTAATGTTGCCTATCTAAAGTTCAATAAACCAGTGTATTAAATGTATGTTTACGATAATTCAGTTAATAACTCGGTTCGTATAAAATATACAAAATGTTAAGTCCTTATTTGGAAAAAGAGCCTTTAATATTTCACAAATGCAAAGGACATAAAATCCTCGCCACAGTTTTTCAACAAAACATATCAAAGCCACAAGTGTTGTACAATGTTATACTCAATGTTTTGCCCAGTGTTTAGGGTCTGGTACCAATATTGTCACTCGTGTACCAGAAGTCTTTGGGGGCAAGCTGGGCCAAGGTTTGGCTTATCTCATTAAAAAAAAAAAAAACAATGGTTACCAGATGATAAAAGTACTAAAAACATAGTCAGATCAGGGGGCTTCTGCTGATACGGGTATTCATGTTAACCAGTTTAAGCTTTTTCATGTGGGAGAGAAAACTCCTACCCCTCAAAAAATGGAGAGAAATGGGCGCCAACAGACTGTATTCGCCCAAGACACACCACAGCCAATGGTGCCTCAACAACCTGATGGTTAAGGAATACATGAACTGTGATCTATATTTTGCTGCATTTGTTTCATCTTAATAATTTATGTGAGGCAAATACATCTGTATTGGTTCTGGAGATAGAACGTGCAAGTAAATAGAGATTCAGCAATTTTATTTAAACATTGAAAGTAAGCTCAAACCCAAAAGTATCCCCTTAATGTTACCCCTCACTCTAGGAAAGTACCATTACGACGAGGGTAAGGGGAACATGGTCAAATGTTTTCTCAAAGAACTGGTCGAAAAGCTTGGACGAAAAGCACAATGCTCCTCCTGAACCCGAGATTTGACTTCCAGACATACCCTCCACTCCAGTCCTTCCAACTAGATCTTAAGGCCCGGTCACACAGCCTTTCACATACGTATCGAGGCTGAATCACGGCCAGAAATTTCTGCCCGTGAAGCAGACGCGGTGGAAAATGTGCAAAATTGGCTTAACCCGCTGTTTACCCGTGGTATGCCCGCGAAACAGACGTTCCGCGTCCTTATCGCGGGTAACCGCGGCTGCATCGCGTTTAACCATGCTTAAACGCGGTACACACGCTAATGCATGTGATAACACCGCGATACAGGCGCAGAACAAACGTGCTATGACAGTGCTCCACCCGCGATTACCCGCTAAAATTTCGCGTCCTACCCGCGTGTAACCACGTCTTGGCGGCGGCCGTAGCACGTCCTAGCACGTTCGTACCGCGTCTTTACCTCGTGTGTACCACGTGTGCCGCCCGCGGTTACCCGCGGTCTAAAGTTTTGAGCAGCGCAAAACTTTTTCGCGCGGCCAACCGCGTGTGAATTTCTTACCGTGTGTAAAGCACGGCTGTATCTCGTCTGTATTGCGATCTCAAAGCGTCCAACAGCGTCTGCTTCACGGGCAGAAATTTCTGCCCGTGATTCAGCCTCGATACGCCCGTGAAAGGCTGTGTGACTTAGACCTAAGATTTATGGCCCGAGCCCGAACCCGAACCCGAACCCGAGGCAATTTCGGGCCGGGTCGGGCCTGAAATGTCAGTCATACGGTCGGGTCGGGTCGGGTTCGGTCCTGCTTTTTTTTTTTTTTTTTTTTTTTTTTTTTTAATTAATTAATAATTATAAATATATGTTCATTAAAAATATATACTTAAACTATGTATGGATACTAGAATCTCCCAATTATTATAATTAGCTCGCTTTATTTTGTTTTAAAGCGTATTATATAGAATACGATCGCTTTTGTCGGAAGCGTACATTGACGTTGGTGACATTTTCATCCGCGTTAAAAAACGCAATTTGTAGAATACGATCGCGCTTTATTGTTTAAATAAACGCGTTATATAGACTAGGATCTAGTCAAGTCAAGTCAAGTCAAGTCAAATTTATTTATATAGCCCTTAATCACAAAAATGTCTCAAAGGACTGCACAGGATTACAGTTACAAAATTACACAATTACCTGATCTTAAACTAGCAAACCAGCATGCGGGCAAGGAAAAACTCAAAAACCTCAGTGTGAGGAGAAAAGAGAAACCTTGAGAAAGGACCTCACATGTGGTAATCCCCCTTCCAGGATTGAACAGGGTGAATTACAATTAGCATCTCCCAATTGTTATAATTAGCTCGCTTTATTGTTTTAATAAGCGTTTTATATAGAATACGATCACTTTTGTCGGAAGCGTACATTGACGTTGGTGACATTTTCATCCGCGTTAAAAAACGCAATTTGCAGAATAAAATCACGCTTTGTTGTTTAAATAAACGCGTTATATAGACTAGGATCTCCCAATTATTATAATTAGCTCGCTTTATTGTTTTAATAAGCGTTTTATATAGAATACGATCAGGGGGGGGGGGAATTTGCATAGGAGTCGGAAAAGGGCACAACACGTCAACACCCCCTCAATGAAAGTGCTGCGCTAAAATCTTAAGGACGTACTACTACTGCTGCTGTGGATTATGGCCCAATGATCAAGTCGTCAAAATGACGGACGCCCTTAAATGTTTTCGCTACCTCAAAAAAAAAAAACGTCAATGACAGATTGTCGCTTAATGTAACATCTGCAGTGCAGACACAGAAATATAAAAGATGTAAATGTTTATACAGTTTTCTTTAACTTAGGCCTAGATGTTGTGACAAAAGGCAGAGTTTAATTTGTTATCATAAATCACCCCTCCTTATAAATAAAATATGTAATTTCGGGCCCCTTTCGGGCCAGGCCAGCAAATCCAGTTAATTAGTCGGGCTCGGTCCGGGTCGGGTTTAATACCCCTCGGGCCTGCGTCGGGCTCGGGTGCTTTTTTTTGGCCCGATCTTACCTCTAGTGTGACTGGGCCTTTACCAAGGAGGTTGAAAACTGTGATTTATCGTTTTGTGTTGCGGAATGTAAGTACCAACAGAGGTCACTGCGAAACAAGGGAAAGTCCAGAGGCATAGGTGAGGTGATTGCTGTGAATATGAGGAAGAATAACAAGTGAAGTGCACTACTCGTACAGCGGCCTACTTATTCATTTCGCAAGATGAACACAACAGTTGACTTTTTTAAAGTATGTTGAATTAGAAGAAAAAGCAATAAATAATCATCGCATATATTACATCACAACAAACCTGTTAAAACGGAAGTAGGTTTGTAATTCTGATGATTTTTTTCCCCTGCCCTTACTAAGGAAGTGGAAGGTGGAAGAGATCAATGAACAAGATGGGGTAGGTGAAAGAGGAAGTATGGAATTGAGCATAAAGAATTAAAATAAAAAACTTGACATCTTGAATTCAAAGTCTGTTCCTCCAACGCCCAATATGGACTTTTTACCTGCATGCTTGTATCAAAGCGGCGCTGCCACGAGCGGCTGCCTTTTCCAGCAGCTGCCCTGTTGTTTTATTGTCTGCTCCTATCTTCGGTGTTTTTTCTTCCCGTTTTGACAACTACACTATGGATTACTTCTATCCTATGGACATGGGTTTTAACGCAAAAGAAATGCGTGTATTCAAGGAATTTCAACTCCTTGCCCTGAAGATTTCTCGTGCCGGCGTGATGAAGGGGCCTATCGTGGAGGAAAAGCCGGAGCTAGCGAAGCGGCTAGCGGCATTATAAGTCTTCGGTACCATCCGTAATCATGGTAAATGCGAACTCACAACCAAATAAGATCATCGAGTGCTGGTGGAAAACATCGAAGCGCACAGGGAGCGCAGTTGCTGTGTTTTGCGGAAACGTGGCTCACGTTTAGCATTCCGGACGCTAACGTGTAGCCACCCGGAGCTACCCGGAGCAATCCGGCTTCAACGCCGCTAAACAGAGACACGAAAGCCGGGGAGAATCGGAGAGGAGGCGGACTTGCTAACACGAGGTGGTGTATCCCTAGATTTTCACAAAGAAAAGTTTTCCATCCGCCGCAGGGATGTCGAATTTTTGGACTGGCGTGACGTCATCCACTTCGCTACAAGCACCCCTAGGGCATCATGATCATCTGTTAATAAACAACAGGGTAGACTGCTGGAAGTGTGATGAATAAAGTATCTATCTATCTATCTATCTACCTCTATCTCCGAACGTAATTATTACAGCCTTATTATCGAATAAGAACATTTTTTTCCATGGAAGAAAGTTTCTCAATTTTTTATTTCAAAGGGAGGCTAAGCTTAGTTTTTAGACATTTTTAGCAAGATTGGGTTTATTTAGTCTTGAAATAAATGAGTGGTGTGTCCTTGTGGTTTATCTCAGTTTTGATTGGCTCGATTTGCAAAAAAATGTGTTAAGCAGTGGTGAAGAAAAATGGTATCTGTGTGCACTTGATACCTAGAAGAAGTTTTGAGGGATATTTGGGATCGACGGTGCAAAGAAGACTTTGATTTTCCATCAAACAAAGGTTTAGTGGTTTGTGTCGCCATATTCTCAATCAACAATACAGTTCTCATTTGTGCCTTCATTTCCTCCCTTTGGCGACTCTAATTTCCTCTGCACGAGTCCCTTCTGGCCTCCCTTCATTTCTTAGCCAATCCCCACTAAGGACGTCATTGTATTGTAACTGCAATCTACATATGAAATGTAATTTACACCAAATCCATTCCGAGCTTCCACTTGCTCCCATGCTTAATGTGTTGGAGAGAAACAATGCTATTGGTCGCAAACTGGCTAGGAGGCGAAAGCCACCTCGGCGGATTAAATTCATGTTAGTGTCATATGAGCTCGGCTTGGTGGCGTGTCAATACCACGGCAGGAACTTATTAATGGTTTACAAACCTATCAAATGAAGATGAACCCCAGTCTAAAGCAAGGTGGAGAAAAAAAGCTCACACACGGGCAAAGGTTTGACTATGTTATTGTGGGCGACGCAGTGTCCCACTGAAAAAGTGTTTTGAGGATTACTTAAAAGATTTAATCGAATACAGGTACTAGTGACCTGTTTCAAAATGTAATCAGTAACATAATCCGATACCATAAAATTGCTCTTATGTAACTTGATTATTTTTGATTACTTTTGGATTAACTCAATATCAAATATGGTAATAAATAACAAAATAAACAGAATACAAAAATAATTACCACGGATTGGTTAGTGATAGGAATGAGTGGAGAAGTGTTGTAAAACGATAGTGGGATGTTTAGACGGGTTCTAAGAGATAGACAGGGCACTCGTATGATGCGGCAGGGGTAAACCAATGAAAGCTGTCGGGCCCTGCTGTTGAACAGAAGAGTGTGTTGTGTGACCCTGACCCGAGTGACATGGCCACTTTCTTGTGTCCCGTTTCATCTGGAGGGACGAAAAACATGACCAGCTTGGGTGCCGAGGTGCTAAACCTGTTTGGGTGTTTGAGCATTTGGGTTGGTCATGGTCCAAAAATGTTTGTTTGTGTTTTTTTGCTAGTTTTTCCATTTTTTGTATGTGTTTGTCTTGCTGTCGGTCTCGCCTCTCCAGGGATATGACCATGATAGATAGATAGATAGATAGAGAGAGAGAGAGAGAGAGAGAGAGAGAGAGAGAGAGAGAGAGAGAGAGAGAGAGAGAGAGATACTAATTTTAAAAAAGGGTTGGGGGAAACCAAGGTCTGGTAGTTGCTTGTAGTCATACATAAAAAGCTTCCATTTTAACCACGCAGTATCATTTATTTAGCAAAAATAAAACTTTCTCTTTCACATGGCAGACACGATATGATCTGTTTTACTTAACCTTAAGAGCACATCAGAAACCCAATATCGTTTTAAAAACACCAAGTGTTCATTTTCTAAATAAATAACAAACTCTGGGATGTCATGTGTCCAAGTTCACGTTTTACTTTAAAGTTTGAAGTGGGGGAGCTAAACTTCTATACTAGGCTCAGTAAAACATTATCATATGTAACAATACAGTGATCAGTGTTTTTTTGATCACCAATTATCTGCAAGATACAAAAAGAATACAATCAATCATATATACTAAATGTCCCTGAAGGTATCACGAGTGCAAAACTGCACTGCCCTTACAAAACTGCAGGCTCATGCCAATTCAACAAAGTGAGTGCTACATTGAAGGAGAAATACAAATACAGACAAGAATAAAAGTGTTTTTACCTGCAGCACAGTGTATAAGTTGATCATATTTACAATCTACGCAACAGATACAGACATTACTACGATGCGCGCCAACAACGTATGTAACATTAGCTCTCTCTCTGTCACCATAGTATCAGTGATTGAAATTATAAATTATATGATTTGTCTATCGATGTATTAAGTTCAGAGACCCCTTGCCACTTCACGCTTCGGTTATTGCTGGTTCTTTTTTTCGTGGATTTTGATTTGTAATTGATTACATTGTACCGTGCGTTGTGTTTTGTTTGAGGGCGCTTTGGCTTGGGTTAACTGTGTGCAAGACTGTGATAGGCTGGTGTGACTGTGTTTGTGCGCGGCTATGATTGCCTGGTGTTTGCTGTCACTCAAACAGCAGGTTGTCGCTGCTTCCATAAACTGGGATGAATAGCAATCGCTAGCTGTTAGAGGCTCGTTACGTTGAAAATAAATTCACAAATTAAATCAAACTCTGAGAAAAGTTACAAGAGCGCAACAAAATCGTGATTACCTGCGGGTGCTGTGTGGATTGTTATTATGTCCGGGAATCGACTTAGGTGGCATCGGGAGAGAAAGCAATTGAGAGACTCTAAGTTCACCCTACTGCAATGGTTAAGCTAACAACTCTCAAAAGCAACCTCTGCTGACCCTGTATCTTGCCAATGCCAGGTCCATTAGCCAAGAAAGGGATGACCTGAAGCTACATTTTGTGGGAAACTGCTACATTCGGGACGGTTTTATTTTAATCAGTACGGAGATCCAGGCAAATTTGAGGACACCCAATGCTAGCATGTCGATAGCTGGCCTCTTTGTAAAATGTTTTCTTACACTGAAAGGAGAAGCCCTCTAATTTTGGTTGACTTCAGTATAGTGACAATATAACCATCAATTAACTGTGATTATATGTTGTGAGTTATAAAATTGTAATCCTACAAAGTAATCCTTATTTTAATCAAATAAACCTGTGATTTCAGTGCATCGTATTTTCTGTAACTGTAAAATAATCCAATTTCCTTTTTTTTTTTTTTGTATCCTAATAACGTAATGTCGTTGTATGTAATCTGTTACTCCTCTAGCCTGCCCACTGATTGACGACATCACCGAACTAAATGACAGTATAATGAAACTGATAGGGTCTCGCCATCACACAAGTCATTTCAGTCAGTCAACCTAAGCTATTATCTTTTGAGTTTGCAGGTGAGACCGCTTGATCTCAATTTGTCCGGAAGCCAAATCTGGCCAAATTAAATCCTGCTCTCTTTATTTTTATGGCCATTCTCATCAGCCTGGATTTACTTGAAGCCGCAGGCCAAGTTTTAGAGGAAGCTATTATGTCAAATGGAAAGAGGCTTCGCTCACATTTGTTTGTGCCTTATTGCTTTTTTTTTTCCATCCCAGCAAGTAATTAAAGCCTGACACGGCACAAGCGGGTGCAAAATGTCATCCAATCATTCTTGTGAATGTGATACTCTATATGTTTGGCTTACAGTCCTAATTACATTGGAACTTTCCATTGGAATAGAATGAAAGGCAAAAGCTGCGCCGTCATCTGCGAAGCCCGCTGATGGACATTGTTAATTACTGAGCCTCCATACTGGGAGCCTTTCCCGCAATTTGATTCATTCAGCTGCCAGTGACGGCCCAATTCTGCCAAAGACCCGTTTGATAATCCTATCTTTGCCATAAGCACCATTGCGCAAAAGGTGCAATTAGTGTTTCACGGGTATGAGGCTCTTTTAACAGAAAGTGAGCGCGCCAAGTACACATTTTGTCGTAAAGTAGAATAGAATAGAAAAGGGCTTTTATTGTTAATAGGTGCCTTATAAAATTCAGTAACTTTGAATCAAATCCAAACTCGAGGAGCTTAAAGAATGGAAACAGCTGACTTTTGCAAGCCTCTGTTGTCAGTTGCAACAGATTCAAATAAAACATCGACTTAAACACACCAAAGCAAGCAATGCCAACTATATTTCATTTTCAAATATAATGATATCTGGGGATCACAGTACGGCCCGTCACACAAGAAGATGCACCCACCACTTGACAGCAGCAGTACAAGATTTACACATTCAAAACCAAAGAAACAGTCCGATGAGCATTTATAAAGCAGCAACTTGAGGACCGTTTACGTGATACCTTCATAAACTGTGGACTTTGATGTAAAGTACCAGTTTTTTCTCAATTTGCAAAATGTGGTTGTTTAACATAGCCAATGGGCCACAGTTGGTGTACCCAAACCTCACCTTATATATATATATATATATATATATATATATATATATATATATATATATATATATATATATATATATATATATATATATATATATATATATATATTTATAATGTATTTTTTTTTCAATGGTATTATTTGAAGACAGCATGTCTTGTCTAAACTGTAGAAGAGTGGAAAACTGTGCTATATAAAAACAGCGTCAGGTGTGTGGGGGCATGCCTCCATTGGCGTTCTGCAGCCAAAGTAACGCAACCCCTTCTGACCGACAGAGCGGTAACGGTGTTGTAACAGCGGAAAAAATAATTAGTTAGATTACCCCTTTACTGAAAAATATCACTGTTACGTAACGCCGTCCCTCCTTACATTAGCAATCGCTATTCACTTTAATTGTCTGTTTCGGAGCTGCCTCAGTTATCTTCCTTCAATGATCGGTCAATTTTAAGACTACATTTCTCAAGTCCCCCCAATACATGGATTACTTTGAGAATACCTGCAGTCAAGCAGAAACCTGCCCAGTTCAACAATCAGCCACCATCCAACAAACCAGTAAATTCAAACCAATCAACTTTCTTCCCTGACGAGTCGCATTTGGCACTGATAAGGGGCAGAAGGAATAGAGAATTGAGGAAAACACAAACGGGTTGAGAAGGGAAGCGCTCCGAGAACAGCTGCTCAGCTTTGGGAAGGTCACCTCGTTCGGCAGATGGGCCGACAATGTTTTCTGGCACTGAGCATCAATTTAATGGCCGTTATTGTGGCAACTAACGGACACACTGATCTGAGCTGTTGTAAAGACATTTGAAGTATCCTAGTGCCACTGTGCTACTGCTGGCAATGGTGACACTGACCACTTTGATTAGGCATGGAGGATGAGTCACTCTTTACTTAAAACATTGAAAATACAGATGGAAGTGAGGTGACATCGGCCAAGCAATAAAATTGACCTGCTGTTTGTTTTTTTCCTCATTTTTTAAGCAGCTGTGGTAAGAACTGGCCATATCTAATATCCCTTTTCTCCATCTAGATTTAAGAGCTTTTATTGTAGTCCTGCTCTATATTATGAATCTAGTTTTTAATGAGCTGTACGGAAACAGAACATCTTTTTGATAGTCTGCAATAAAAAGTCTCTGATTCTGCATCAGACTATATCATCAGTAATAGTCAGGATTAGAGTTAGCATTTGGGCTAAGTGTGGGCAAATCAAGCCCTTAAAATGATATTGTTACAAGTCCTGTAGTTTTTTTTTTTTCGTTAACCTGACAATATTTGCTCAAATTAGTACAGCATACTCAGTCAATAATTTGTCTGGTTGAGGTACAATTGACAGCCAATTCAGTCAAAGTTAATCATAGTCCCAAGGTTGACTGAAACACAGGCTGAGGAGGGATGAGTTGGAATGCTCCTTTTTTAAGGCGGATAATAATAGTATAAATGCAATGAATAAATGACTACTGTGACACAGCACCTTTGTGTCAATGTGCTGTATAGGTTCTCCTCTACAGGGCCATTAAATTGCCAAATATTGTATATGGTTATCATACATTTACTAATTCAGTAGTTATTTACATTTTTGTATTGTGTTCAGCTTTACATTAATACCCCTTCATGGTAAGTGTTCTGGGGGGAGGGGGCACATCCTGTTTGGTCTTTTCCTGTTTTCGCAAGGTGAGAGATGGTTAAAAATGCCGACAGGTTGTCGACCACGGTATGACTTGGACTTCTTAAGTTCCTCACATTGTTTGCTATGCGATGGTGGCTAAAACGTATTTGTCAAGTTATGCAAATATACCGCTCTTGGGAAACCATCCATGAGTCATCTGTTGAACATGTGAATATGATGCTAATTTTGTGAAAGAAATGCTGGGAAGAAAACTAAACAAAAATTGAGAGCTAAAGTGGTAGGGATGCATATCTCACACACATAAGACAAGCTTCTGCGTCTCTTTCTGGAGTGAACAAGATCTACAGAAGGGCTTGACTCCCTGCCTTTCTTTGTGTTTTGTTGTTCTCAACCCAATCTTGATGCTGCCCATTCCCAATAAACTGCCATGGGTTCATGATCCTCAAAAACAGTTTTGTTTTTTTATTTTACTCTAATTTCCTACAATGGGCATCACAAAACTTCCCAGCGTACAGACCTGATCCTGCACACTTGTGTTGTTTTGCCTTCACGTTTTTTTCTCCTTCACTTCTCCCCCACCTTGGTCCCTCACTCCTCCAACCACCACAAATATACCGGGAACCAATTGATGTCTTAGACCACTGAATAAAGTTAATTTATACTGGAGATGTCAAACCGATCTTTTCTAAACACAACACATTTATAATTCTACTAACACAACCGCTTTATGTATTATACAATTAACAACAACAAAAGACTAGTATTTTAGTTTACGGCTGCTTTATTTTAAAGCAAAACTAAGTTTGTGCGTGGATAAAATACTTCATCTATCACATTTTATTTCGGTTTTGGTAAAAGTTTGCATCTTCTGGTTTTGAACTTGTACATGTGTTATCTTTTATTTTGTGTAATATTCTGGGGACTGATTGTGTTTCACAAGTAAAGATAGAGTCTGCTATAACGTAGGTATAGGTTGGAATTTATGAATTTGGTCACAAAAAAAACGAGGAAACAGTATTTCATGTTTGGCATTGAATGTATCATCTGGTTTCTTTAAACAGTTGGATGAATGAAGTATTACACCTGAACCAACAAAGCACGCTATACAAACTCAACAATGCCCTGTATTGGGCGAAGGGAGCATTTGGTTTGCATTAATTCAAAAAAATCATAACATTTGCGAAAAAATGACCCAGAGACGTGCTTCTACTTTTGACATATTCAGAAATTTATTTTGGGACAAATAATCTAATGGGAGCAATCAAGCCAGTGGGCCGCATGTTTGATATGCCTGATTTAAACATATGTAAAAACTTGAGTGCAGCATATTATGCCAAAAGGCTCTACGTATTTTGGAACAAATTATAATCTCAGTAATCCGAACCAAATGAAATAGAGATTTGCTCGATACGTTGACCCAAGCTAATCAAAGCTCTGGATCTTTGTAGTCATGATGGCGACAAGCGCTATTTGTGGCTATGGCACGAGCCCACTGTACATCACCATCTCCTCTTCCTTAACACCCCCATCCATTATTCAAAGGCACAATTTTTTTATCGACTAGTTTTATATCTTTTTCAGTCTGCCTCTGTAAATAGATGATGACTGACCGAGACGCAGCTGCATTCGAAAGTGTCAATAATAAAACATTCCTTTTCTTGGAAGTCTTGCGGGTTCGCCATAAAAGTTCCGCTTTGGTGACTTAAGGCACGCGCACCTAGTGGCACCCGCGCTCATCTCCACATTTGGCAAGGTCGCCTTTAGCATTTGCATGTTTCCGAAACGACACAAAGGGCCCTGATTTGTATCAAAGTGCTTGTACGCAGCTGAATATTCAGCAGCATTCAAGGGTGAAATCAATAAATTCCTTCAACATTACACTGGAGGTGATTTACAACAGCATCCGAATGATTGTCTGGGCTTGGGCGTGGAAAATGTAAATCTCAAATGCACGGGATGACATCCTTGAGTAAACTTTTCAAGGACTTCCTAAACACAACAGCATAATTAAGCAGTTTTCTTTTCAGAAAATCGGGTTCTGTTTCAATTAATGAAAGCCTGAGAACGCAAGACTTACTACAATTGAGCTTCACAACATATCGGGTCAAAGTTATACTTCTACCTTTCCAGACGAGACGTGACTGTTTTGTCGGATCCTCGTCACTCTCTAAGCCACAATTTCTCAAACAAAATTATATTTCATGGGAGGAAATCATTATGCTGGAAAACAACAAAGATGGTGACATTTGGACTTTGAGTCTCTGTAGTTTGGATTCTTTCTTGTGCTTATCAGCACTCACTTTCGGTTGCATCACATGATACGGCGACATTTAGTTGTCAAATAATACAAAGTGTCCCTTTAAGATTTGCATCACAAAAAAACATCTTTGTGTGGGTTCGAGGGAGGATATGAAATAATTAACAGTCTGGAATTCTATCAGCAATAGAAAATCAAAAAGATCTGCTTATTGATCTTTGTAGTATTACTGCACCGGTTCGGAGATGCCTCCTGCACACTGCCCAAAGATAGCTGAAATGGGCTCCAGCACCCCTGCCACCCTAGTGGGTCAGAAATGGATGATTGGATCTTAGTATAAGTCATCTTTATCATGTCTTATTTTTATTCATTTAAATTAGTTAAAGCACCCATAATCATTGGGATAAAAATCTACAAAATAGCCACAACCTTATATAAGACGCATGGTTCAAAACGTAGGATAAAAATTGTAGCTTATAGTCCAGAAAATATACAGCAGTACATGCACTTGCTATGAAAGAGAAGTGTCATAAAAACTTGGAAAATTTAGATTTACCTATTTTTTTTGCCCTGCCTGGGGACATCGTGAAGATTTTGACTCTTTAACCAAGAAGGGAAATTAAAATAAATAATTTGAGTAAGAACCCATACAAATTATGTTCCTTTCTTTTGAGATCTGTTGTTTTTTGTCCAAGATGTGTCAAGAATGTAGAGCATCCAAATCCATCTTTTTTCTTCTAAGAATAAATAACAGGGCCTAAAAATACACAGGTAGGACTCCCCTGGCTAAGCACAGGGACCTGCATGCCTCCCGAGTCCGCCGGGACCGCTCGCTGACTAATGAAGTCGGGAAGCTTAGAGCAATTAGACACATCAAAGCTTAAATCTGAAAATTAATTAGTCCTCTCCTCTGCTATGCGCCACTTCATTAGCATAGCGCCATCCAAAACACGCAGGTGCCCGTTGTTGACGCCGCCACTGCGTCCGCAAATGTTTGCTCTTCCTATATTTGGCCAATTAATTGCGGTAAATAAAGCCAAGGTATGAAAATGGGCTGAACGTCAGAAACGGGCCTTCACGACCAACTGCATCAATGGCCGCTAATCATTAGTGGGCATCAAACGCTTCCTTCGGGTGCGATACATCAAAAAGACCTACGGATGAAACTCAAACTGCAAGTGGCCGATTTGTTTTGGCACAGCCACATCAAAGCGTGGCCAATGAGGCACAGTAATCAACAAGCGCTTCAAACACGTACGCTCATTATCGACGTTTTAAATGACGGCATGTTTAAAGGACAACTTTGTCACATAAAGATGTTTCAGGTTTTGGGCTAGAGTTGATGCCTACAGTGGCATGCTCGATCACTAAGGGTAGGCAGATCGTTCCAAATATCATTTTTTTTATACTGAGCAGAGTACTTGGATCTGATTAATACTATTGTCTTAAGATCGTTACTGTCTTTCCATTTGAACTAACACTATAATGGAGGTAGAATGCAGCCTTGTCTTTCACTGATTGTGGTTTGAAACCATGCTCTAATGGTACTATTATTCAGCTGTTAAAAGGTGGGAACTAGTTTATGGTCCATGTTGTACTTCTGCATGGTGGCCGAACAGGGTGGCTTAGCATACCCTGTCAAACCCCTTCTTGAAATTCACGAAGATGTGATAGTGGTTTATCTGGTGTTTTTTAAACTTCTCCCAAAAAATGCACTGATTAAACATGTGTTCTGTGGTGCTCCTTCCCCTTCCTAAAACCTGCCTGTTTGTCAGTAAAGTATCACCAGAATCATCACCATCAAACACCAAGAGCTATAATATGTCACCTAATTTAAATATCTCTGAGCTTTCATAACACAAGAAGGGTCAGGGTGAGATATGGTCAGAATTCTCAAACCACAGCCACACTTGCCAGACTTAAATCCATCAGCAGGGACAACATAGCATTAAAATCAAGGAACAAACTCATGCAAGCGCTGGTTACTTCCATCTTCCTATACGCTTGTGAACCATGGACTCTGACAACAATGCTGGAAACGAAAATTTAGGCCATGAAGATGTGAAGTCACAGAAAATTTTTAGGCATCAGCTACATCGGCCTTTTGACAAACGAAACGGTGCTCAACACCATCAGAGGGCACACTGGTCCAAAGAACTGTTCGCTAAGGAAAATTGCAGTGGTATGGTCAAATCACAAGATCATCAGGACTAGCCAAGGTTATTCACAGGAGGAGAGGACGAATGAAATATAAATGGGCCAACAACATCAAGCCACGACCCAAAGACAGGCTAGGAACCGTCAGCAGTGGATAGAGCTGTCCAGATTTGCATCTTAACTAGTGCCCTAACAAACCAGGCGATTAAGGAATATGTGAACTGTGAACGTGATAATAACGTTGTCAGTGTGTCGTATCATTATGTATTCATCACGACTTTCAAATTTGATCCGATTGTGTTTAGACTTAACTTGCACTACTGATTTCATTTTCAAAAATTGTGCAGCTGAATATAAGAAATACCTTAAAAAAACACGTATGAAACACTATTTCTCATATATAAAGGGCATCAAACTATAAGGCACATGGGATTAAAACAGAATATAAAAAAATATATTTTATATCAGATTCAGATATACTTTATTGTCATTTTTGTACACGTGTATACAGAACGAAATGTCGATACATCTGACCCGCACAGTTTCCTTGAGCGTCAGCCAGGATAGATAAGTTTAACCATGTCTTCGTCAGAATTTTAGTGCAGCAGTTCGTCATCTCACGGTTCGATGTTGGTTCCAGTTGTAAATGGTCCAGTTTATTCTCCAGAGAGCGAACATTGGAGAGGAAAATGGATGGGAGAGGCGTTTTGAAGGGTTTAGCCTTTAGCCTAGCGGTTAGCCCGGCCCGACAACCTAGCGTCCTCCTCCGGTCACACCGCTCTCTTGCCACTCTGCTTCGCTGCTTTGTAGGCCGCTGGGTCTTGTTGACGTAGCAGTCCGTGGCTAAATAAACACTCGTAGCACCGAGCGCTTGATTTCTGGATGATCGCATATCCAGCAAAAAAAACGTGATCGTATATTAATCTGCAGTTTGAGTTGACTTTGCGCGCCGTCAAAACTGAGTCGAAGACTGTGTTTTGTGTAAAAAGTGTAAAATACTGTAGCGAGCCGATGTAGCCGCAGCCGAACAGGGGCGCCGCCATCTTGGATCAGGGAATCTGGTTACACTACTAAAATGAACTGAATCATTTATAAATGGTTGCTGTATGTAAAAGCATTTATAAACTACCAAATGTATTTACTGTATTTAAACCTCTATATAGGCCCACTGGATTATAATGCCGACTTTCGAATCTCTGGCAATTTTTGGGTTCTTGGGTGCTCCTTATAGTCCAGAAAATACGCTGCTTTTTGGTATGACTGCCTTGATTAATTACAAACCGACTCAAGGGGGGAAAGGGTGCAATTATTGAATAATCATGAGATTTTCAAGAAAAAAGTATCTGTATTGGTATGAATTGAGACTCCATTGTATTTACCTGGAGCGGATCGATACCAAAAATTCCAGTATTGCGCAACCTTATTCACCAGCTCTGCCAGCTGAGGCCTCGGCTCACCCTTGACCCTAATGAGGACAAGCACAAAAAATCTGCCCAGGATGCATAAGCAAAGATTGAATAATCGTCCCATTGAAGCTGACACCTCTTAAGCTGTTTCTTGATGGAAATATATGAATGATTTCCCTCAGCCGTGCGTGCTTTGAAAATTGCCCTCCAGGCTGCGCTTTGATTCATGAAGCTGACACACAGTGCGCAAGTCACGTCTATCTTTGCCAGTGGTGGACTCAAGTCTATTTTTCATACATCTCTACTTTACTCAAGGTTTATTTTTCAGACACCATTGATTGATGTATGATGTAACAACATCTACGACCACTCCCAGTAAAAATCTTGCAGTTGGTTTCTGTGGTGGAGGCAAGGAGCACAAAGTGCAAAGAGATACAAGAAAGTCCAGTTTGTTTACGTCTTAACAAACCCCAGTTTCTAGTCTAGCGTGTCGAAGTGAAAAGTGCTGAGGAACAAATGGGAAATTTGGCTAAAAGCCAGGCGCCACACTGATGGAATGTTAAAAAAGTTTCAAGCATACACTATAGTCTAGTCACTAGACTCTAGCAAACCTAATTGAACCTACTGAAAACCTAAAAATATATTGCAATGTGTTTGGATAAACAGAGTAATATTCTTTCATAGCTCTGTCAGTAACATTTTGTTTTTAACAGGCACAAAGACAAATTTTCTTTAATAAAAATCCCCATACAGAAGCCCGTAGATTCTATTTGGCAAAAGCGGGCTAAATTGACTTTAAAATATTAACAATAACTGTCATGATTACCCAAGTGGAGCCACCTGGGGTAATCATCTGACGCACGGGAATGCGCTTCCTGATTGGTTTATGTTCCCTTTTTAAGCACGCTACGCCGAGACCTGGTTGTCTGAGGATTACTTCTGTACCCCGTATGACTCTCCCGATTACCTGTGCCTTCTTGTTTACCTGATTCTGCCTGCCTGCCTCCGATCCGACCTGCTTCCGTCCCGGGCTACGATCTTCTCTCCAGTCCCGGTAAACTCGACCTGCTTCCGTCCCACGCTACGATCTTCTCTCCAGTCCCGGTAAACTCGACCTGCTTCCGTCCCACGCTACGATTGGCTACGTGTTCCGAAGTTGTCTTCACGGCGTTGCTGCTGACGTTCGACGGTCATCGCGTCTCCCGCTAACCCTGTACGCTTCCCCAAATAAAAGACTTGTAACGAATGCTCTGGGGTCTCCTGCTCTGTTCTGGTCCCCCTGACAATAACAGCAATTGTGTATCATTCACTCAAGTCGAATATTTTTCAAAATACATATTAACTGAAAATAAAATAAAGTCCAAAAATTGATTTTCCATAAACACTATAACTAGTCTAAAAGTCCTCCCCTGATCCCTTTCTATATATTAATGTTTCTATGTTAAAAAAAAAAAACAGATCCGCCCTAAGGGGTGTGAGAATTAAAGAACAGTAACATGATTGGCCAATAGTGACAATGATCCAAACAGTGCTTAATCGTCAAAACATTAAACAACAGTGAGGTATAATAGTCCTATGGAATTCTATGCAATCTCCTTGCAGCTGTCTAATATTGAAAACAGAACAAACTTATCAAATCCTGGAAATTGAACAGAGACATGGATCGTCTACTGCTACACTTTGCTCAAGAAAACATATCCCTACTGATGCCTTTGAGCCCAAATACTGGACTAAGCAAATCCTAACATTGCAATAATGCAACTAACATTTATGACTCCCGTCAAACTAAATCCTAAGCATCGCCCATTTATTCGATATTTTGTGGAGATTCAGGGCAGGGGAAGGTGACTGCAGCACAAGACTATTTTGCACATCAGCACATTGTGTTTGGAGGAATGGAGGCAGGCGTAGTTCCGACCTGGGCCAGGAGATAAATGGGCCCCCAAGACAAAGCGTGTATTTGGTTGCGCTCTAATCTGTCTCAGGCAGCCCGGTACACCATTAAAGGGTGAACAAAGGCACCCTGTTGGGAGATCTTATTTACAGTGGAAGTGACACTTTGGCCGACCGCCGTCTCCATCTTGCTTCCTCCTTAAGCGTTTGCTCCCCAATCTTCTTCTCATCGGTTCCCACTTCCGCCAGCTAGGGCTGATGCAGGCTTTTAATCTTGGGCAGCTGAAATTCCATCTCTGAGTGAGCCGTTAGACTTCCCGCTTCTGACCTGCCGTTTAATGGGACCATTGTGCAGTACTAGGCGCATCCCATTAGGGTGACAAACACGAGAATATTTTTGCTAGCCTCCTTTTACCCGACAGCAGAAAAAGGCCTTCGACTCCGAAGATCATTTATCGGCATGCGAAGGAGGTTTTCACTTTGTCAGATAAATAACGTGTCCAGTTCGCACTGCTTCTTGTTTATAGTGTCGTGTTGGGGCACGAGGATTTTCAATAAGCACAAAAATTCATTGCCTTATTCTGCCCTCAAAAACATGAATTTTGTAACACTCATAAAACAGAGGACCTTACTAAGGAAATGGAATTGTGTATGACATACATGCATCATATACAAAATGTAAGCTTTCGATTAATCTACTAAAAATTCTTGTATCTTTGAATGAGAACGATTGCAAGCACAAATTCAATTTTCCAACAGAAAAAAGAACTTGCGAATGCAGCAATAACCATTCATCCATTCATGCAATGTCACAAGTATAAATAATGTTCTTAATCAAATAATATCTTTAGAAATTTTTATCCGCATATTTTTCCGATCAATAAAGCCCATTTTCCGACAGTTTTACAAGTAAAGGGGCTGATTTTGTAATTATGCAGCAGCCTACACGTCAACAAGATGTAACGAGAAAATACGGTGAAAATAAAAGCCGCAATTAAGCGTATGCCTTTTTATCACTTCCTATATATTCAACAGCCCATCACATATTTTTAATCTCAGTTCGTTTGCCTGCCTCGGTGTTGTTTTTTAAAATGCAATTTTACTGCCACTCCGGGTAATTTGCATTGCTTTAAGTCAGAAGGGCACAATAAAAAATAAATTTGTGCTTTCCTGCTTTACCTTTGGTGTGCTTTTGCAAAAGCTGGGTCTTGTTGGCCAGCTGGACACAAATATGGAAAATATGCCGCCCCTTGATTTTTCCACACAGAACAATCACTTGAGCATAATACTTTTAGAACGCTGAGGATTGAAGCCTGGCCATTGCGGATGGAAGCAAGTGGACCATCTTACCGTTTGTGTGCGCGTTTTGTAATGGCTTTCATCAAACGGCCTCTGTGATAAGACGCCTCCCGGGACCACTGAGGGTCTGAAGAAGCTCCCGTAATGAATGGCTGGAGCTCTGCACGGTAATCATTAAGAGCCTGATAATTACTCTGGATACCTTGGTGTGCTTGGGCAACGCAAGGCCTGCTTGGTAAACAGATAAGCACTTTGTGGGGTCTTCCTTCCTATGTGAGCATGTGTGGCCTCAAAATGTCCCGATCTTGATTTTCAGCACTATGAATCTGGGGAAAGCAATGTTCTTCCAAGGTAAGGGAGGAAAAATACAAAATCTACATAGAAGATAAAAATAATGTTCATCACTGACATTCAGTGTTGGGGTTAAGGCACTACAAAGGAACACATTCCTGGAAGACAGTTACTTTTTTGGTTGCAAGTTCTGTAACACGTTTTCAATGAAATGCTGTAACTCTAATGTCAATAAAACATGGTGTGTTTTAGCTACTTATAAAATAAAGGTCATGTAATACAGTGTAATTTGATTGCTGAATACTCCCAAATCTTTTACAGTGCCACATACAACTCTTGATCCGCCCGCAAAGGAATGGGCATGTATATATTTACCAACAAAGTACAACTGGGAAAATCAAAACTTTCAGCTAAATACAGTTATGGTGACTCTGTCCCAAGTATATGAGAGTAGAGAATGCTAAATTTCACCTCAAGCAGATATTCTCCCTACCTCCTGTACTCACATCCAAGCCAATTTACAACTATAAAATAAAATATTAAACTTACATGCCAGTTTATTTGCGCCTATTTGGTTTTCACCAGTAGTGAATGGTAGGCACAGCATGGAGAGGGGGGTTTCTTATAACAAACGTAACAACAAATCGACTGGAAATCAAAGGGGCAATTTTGAGCCCAGAATTTATGGAAAAAAAGGGTGCTGAATTTAGTTTGTTTATCTGCAAAACCATTTTTGTCATGCCTGGAAAAAAAGTTTTGGAAAGTACCCATAAATACAGGAAATATTTGTGTGGCTTGTAACCCAGAGACAAAATTAATACTGAGTTGTGTCGGCTGTGTTTGTTTGCTAGAACTTAAGATTGCACAAGCCTAGAAATATAAAGGGTTCACTGCTTCCATGAGTTGATATACAGTACTTTTTTTTTTGTATGGCTATTTAAAGCAGTTTTAGAGGGTTGGCTTATATGCATCTATATGTTGATTTGTATAGATAGGTAGATAGATAGATAGATAGATAGATAGATAGATAGATAGATAGATAGATAGATAGATAGATAGATAGATAGATAGATAGATAGATAGATAGATAGATAGATAGATAGATAGATAGATAGATAGATAGATAGATAGATAGATAGATAGATAGATAGATAGATAGATAGATAGAAAGATAGATAGATAGATAGATAGATAGATAGATAGATAGATAGATAGATAGATAGATAGATAGATAGATAGATAGATAGATAGATAGATAGATAGATAGATAGATAGATAGATAGATAGATAGATAGATAGATAGATAGATAGATAGATAGATAGATAGATAGATAGATAGATAGATAGATAGATAGATAGATACTTTATTCATCCCCTAAGGGAAATTCACATTTCCAGCAGCATCCCTTAGCACAGAACAATACAATAATAAAGCAAAAAGAATACAATATACAAATACCCAGTGTGACGTGCAAATGCCCACTGTAGCGTGTTATATAGAATAACTAAATAGTGCTACACAGAATACATATTGCAATAAGATTCGGTAATATGCAATGTAGGTAGTGTGGTTTACTGTGGGCTTTTACTCTGCCGGGTAGAGTTAAAGAGCCTCATGGCATGAGGAAGAAAAGATCTCTTCAGTCTGACCGTAGTACAAGACAGTGACAGCAGTCTGTCGCTGAAACTGCTCTTCTGTCTGGAGATAATGCTGTGTAGTGGATGCGATGGATTGTCCATGATTGACCGCAGCTTTTCCAGTGCCCGTCTCTCAGCTACTGTTGTTATGCTGTCCAGCTCTTTGCCCACAACAGAGCTCGCTTTCCTAGCCAGTCTATTGAGACGAGAGGCATCCTTCTTCTTGACGCTGCCTCCCCCACACGCTGTCGCATAGAAGAGGGCGCTTGCCACAACTGTCTCATAGAATATTTTCAGGAACTTTTTGCAGATTTTGAAGGAGGCCAGCCTTCTGAGGAAGTAAAGTCGGCTTTGCCCTTTCCTACATAGAGCTTCTGTGTTGGCAGTCCCGTCCAGTTTGTTGTCCAGCTGCACACCCAGGTATTTGTAGGTCTGGACAAATTCTACACATTCTCCTTTGATGGTTACAGGAACCGGGTGAGTCTGGTTCTCCTGAAGTCCACCACCATCTCCCTGGTGGTCTTGGTGGTGTTCAGGTGCAGGTGGTTTGCGTCGCTCCATCGGACAAAGTCCTGAATCAATTTCCTGTACTCCTCCTCCTGCCCATTTCTGATACATCCCACGATCGCAGTGTCGTCGGCAAACTTTTGCACATGGCAGGACTCAGAGTTGTACTTAAAGTCCGATGTATATAGAGTGAATAGGAACGGAGAGAGCACGGTCCCCTGCGGAGATCCTGTGCTGCTAACCACAGTGTCCGATACTTTCAGTATTCTGGAAAGATACAGTACTTTTTAAATAAAGGAATGAGTCCCTTTAACTAATTACTGTTTTATAGTAAAGCTCCCAAAACTGCTAACTGCAGTATCTCATTGAGTCACGTTATGTTTATTTGTATAGCCCTTAATCACAAGGAGTCTCAAAGGGCTGCACGGACAACATAATATTGCAAACTAAAGACTATAATTACACCATCTCCTGATCTAAAACCTACATGAGAGAAAGGTAAAACTCAAAAACCTCTGCAAAAATCCCCCTTCCACGATGAACACGTTGCAATGGATGTTGCATTAACAAACAAAACAATTCTTTTTAAAAATGTAAAATAATTTAAGGTTTAAATAATAAAAAAACAAAACAAACAATTTTAACCCTTTTTGATATCTAAAGTCAACAAACAAATTCCCTTAAGAAAAATGCATATTGACCAATCACAAGAGAAAAAAACAGACATGTTGAAATACTGAATGAGGGGCTGATGGCATGTGGGAAGAGATAGTCAATGCTGTTGAACTGAAGCTTAAATGACATCAGATGTATCTTACATGTAACATTTGGTGAGTTCCTGCCTTTGAAAGGCAAAAGCAGCCCAAATATTTAGAAAAAAAATCCTATCATAGTAAATATAAAAAGCCGCACGCTTAGTGAATAGAAGGCGGTGCACTCCTTATAGGTTTATAGTTTAGTAGACACTCAAAAAAGGAGAGAATACTTTGAATTAATATTAACTTGCACGGAGAACAGATAAAACTCAAGATGCAAAAATTACAATCTGTTCTTGGCCTTTTCTTTTTATGAAATCACCTAGGTTACAATAAGCAGATCGCACTAAAGGGTGCGTGAATCTAAGAATAGGTACATGATTGCGACCAGTTCAGTGTGTCCCCTGCCCACTCCCCGAAGATAGCTGGGATAGGCTCTAGCACCTCCGCGACCCCACTGAGGATAAGCCGTAAAGATAGTAAATGGATGGAGGTACATGATTGGCCCATAGAAACATTAAAATAAACCAGGGGTGGTCATACTATGTTAAAAATGAGCCAGTCCAAATAATCTACCCATCATAAAAATTGCAAAACATTATTGTTGAATGTTCTAAGGATTATTTGTATTTACATAAAAATTAACTGAATAAACAAGCCAGGGCAATTCATTAATACAATTGAAAATCTAATGTCTCTTGCGTGCTGGCAGTATTTTTTTTCAATGCAAGCTTAAATAAATGACATGTGTTCAATCCAAAAAAAAAAAACAATCACGCTTTAAAAAGTGTCAATTCAGACTTTTTCAAGGTCAATGATGTTGCAAAAAAATCACTGAATATAGTTTCCCATGATCTACCAGTTCTACTTCTTGAATCTACTAGTAGATCCCGATTGACGTAATGAGCACCCCTGATATAAACATTCTTAATAGCCATAATAGCAAACAGCATTGAGCAATACTAATCAAAATAACAAACAAACCTGGCCTACAAAGCATTTTTTGTCGCCGGTGTCCAACATTAAAAACAGAGACAAGTCAAAGTCAATTTTGTTTGTCTATTGATGTAGAATTACTAGACATACAAAGGAATCAAAATCACGTTTTACATGCTCATACACAGACATTGATGACAATATAGTGCAGATGCACGAGAACTGTCCTAATGAATGATGAATAATTGTGCAAGTGAGCATAGGGCTAATACTAAGGTAATAAGTAAATAGGTAAATAAGTAGTCAGTTTTCATCAATGACTGTGATAACATATTGATACTCTGCAAATAGACGAGAATTGCTGGGATCACACAATCTGATTTTAAAGCAATTCTTCCTATTACAGTTCATACAAAAAGAAGATAGCTGTTGAAAAGCAGCCCACTAGGATTGTTACATGACAAACTGAGCATGGTTTATTTCAGCCCAGAAGTCCAAACAACGGATGTTCAAATCTCTGACTCAGCCAAGTTCAAGTCAACAATGCTGCCTTGTTTTGTTTTATCATCTCAGGCATTGATGTTTGGCAAGCATCCAGACCGAGTGGCGTTGTTGTGACGCGGGTGCCGGTCGCTCGCTTTGGCGGAATTCGGTGTGGGTGGTGACGCTTACTGCAGCAATGATGAGCGGCGGGGTGGGGGATGTGGAGAAGGCTCCAGCCAGCTGCAATTAAACAGTGAAATGATGCATGAAATGGCACAGCAGCGGTGGAAGCTTTGTGCTCGTCAAGTCATTAGAAAAAACAAAGAGCTGGGACAGTCCAAGAAAAACACAGAAAAGAACAAAACCCAAAGATTTCCCTTACCCTGGATACATTTTACTACATTCATCCCACTCCCTCACCAACAGAATTTTTTCCTGGCATACATTTTAAAAACTAAATGCATTTTTACGGAACAACTGGGATTGTGTCTGGTGAAGCACAGACAGGTTTACAAATAAATGAACCTACATCTTATTCATTATTTGACTGAGTAAAAAAACAATACTTAAACAGTAGCGAAGAAAAAAACTTCTATTGTCTTTTTAGTTCACGGATCCTTTAAGCACCTAGTCCATGCACTGTCCTTTTTTAATAACTTCCTTTTAGCTTGCTAAAAAATTCACTTATTGTATTGTTTGAAGCTGTGGTTTGTGCCAAAACAGATTCCTTGGTGTCACTATCGCCCTCTGAGATAAAGCAAGAAAATGACATGCCTCACTATGCATCTGGAGGTGCTCAGCACAGTATTATGTTTCATGCTGAATGTATTAATAATATCCATAATTCTATCTATCCGTCTATCTACCCTGGTCATATCCCTCAAATTGGGTGACTGACAGCAAGACAAACACATACAAAAACAAAGAAAATAAAAAAAGGGAAAAAATAGCAAAAAACACACACAAACATGTTTGGACAATGGCCAACCCAAAGCCCAAACAACCAAACAAGTTAAGCACCTCCGCACCCAAGTTGGTCGTCCCTCCAGATGAAACGGGACACAAGAAAGTGGATATGTCACTCGGGTCAGGGTGACACAACACACTCTTCTGTTCAACAGCAGGGCCCGACAGCTTTCACTGGTTTACCCCTGCCGCATCATACAGGTGCCCTGCCCATCCCTTAGAACACGTCTAAAAACATTCATAATATAATGGGAAAGTTCCACAATTTTAGAAAATAAATCCAAGTTGTGAACTTAAATGAGAACATTATCATTACTAGATAGAACCATGTTTTTTATATATATATATATATAATAACTTTTGTTTTATTGAAATTCCTGCTGAAATATGTTGTATAGTTTCTGTATAAGTGTCCTGCATTGATGAGTCCAACAGTGCCACCTGCTGGTATGTGGTAAGGTTTGGTTTGGCTTTAGACTTTGCGACAGGAGGGGGAGGGTTTTAGGCAGTCTACAAAGAGCTGCCAACGAGATCAAAGCCAACAGAGAAGCTTACCACGTGTTGTGTTGTGAATCATTCATTTGCAGCAACCGTAATAAAAACCTCATCATCCAGTCCAGCGTATATATATATATATATATATATATATATATATATATATATATAATGTTACCTTGGATTTTACAGTTTATTACAGTGGCTAAGAAAACTTGAGGAATAGCTAGTCCAACCTTATTATTCAGAAGTTGTTTTCATATCGTCCATTAATTTTTCCCATGTGTCCATGAATTGGCTGTCCTGTATGTATTGGAATCTATTCCTCTCCGTTACAAATGATTTTTCCAAAGTGCATACGCACTGCTTCATGGTGGGGAGCTCTTATTTGTACCAGTATTGTTATATTTTTTTTCCCAGGTACTCCTCTTTTTTTTGCAATATTTCTCTTGGATTCCCCCCAAATATAAGAAACTGTGACGTTAAATGAGAAAGAACTTTAACAACAAATACAACTAACCATTTCATATATTTTTCATTTTAGATTTCCATAATCACGAGTGAGGCACAGCCCCACCTGCCTCTCCTTGACTGCATGTCGCCGATTTATCCCCAAATCATTCAATAACGGGGATTCAGGGTAGAAGATTCAGCAGCAATTTCTTCAAGCGTTACACACATTTCCAAACTCGTAATCCCTGAGATTAGTTGCCAAACAGATTAACACAGGGCTTCTTTTCAATATTCATGCACAGGACCACAAAGACAGCGCACACTTTCATATAAGATGCGTCATCACGTTCTCGTTTGTTGCCGGTTAGCATCCTCATGGGCACAGTTTTAGTAGCATGCTGAAATGTCATTTCTATCTGGGGCTAAAAGAAGGCAAGGGATTTGGCTCCATGAAAAAGAAAGCGTCTTTTTGCAAGCTTGTTAAAAGTTCATCCAAGTTCCTATCAGCATCCCCAGCTGGATATCCACTGAGGGTTTGCCACACACTCATGAGGCTTGGAGTCTGGGACTCAGTGCTTTAACGAGGAAGAGGGTTTTTTTGGGGGTGAGAACAGTTCTTGATATTAAATCGAGCAGCAAGTGCTTAAATTGTGCTCTGTTGGTGATAGTGAATATAGTCTCCGGTGTTCTTTTACTTGCTTCATCAAGAAAACTAACAAAACCCAATGATCAAAATCTGGTCACTCAATTGAGGCTCTCATATCAATGTCAGTTAGACAATACACCTGTGTTTTGAACATACGCATGCACCTAGACCTGTGTTTCAAGAATGCGGTTTGGTGTGTTCATAGATATGGGGAAGAAGCTATTTCTCCGTCTTTTCTTTCAAGCTTTGTGCGATCTGAGCTGTCAGATACATGGTAACAGTTGCTGGGGTGTAATAAGTCTTTCAGAATGTGTTTATCTATGCTGAGGTAGCAATAGCTGGCAATGTCCCCCAGGCTGGGCATGGGCGACGCCATCTTATGGGCTGTTTTTAGGTTCTGTAGAGATTTCCTGTCTGCTGCAGACCATCCTGCTTACCATGCCATGATGCAGTTTGGATGACATTAGGATGCTCTCTGTGGTGCCACTGTAGAATTTGACCAGCAGCTTCCCCTCAGGTTTGTCCTCCTGAGCAATCTCAGGAAGTAGAGTTGCTGCTGGGCCTTCTTAATAACCGCCGTGGTGTTGGGTGACCAGGAGAGGGGCCTTTCCATGCTGTTGTTGTTGTTGTTGAGTCACTCAAGGCGCCTAAGGTAATCCTTAGTAGCGCTAGACTCGCTCGTTGGAGGCTCTGTAGTTCTCTGAAGGAGAGGGGGCTGCGACTGTCCTGTGCCGCCAGGCCTGACGGGATGTGACCCAAGCAAACCAAGCATACGAAGCCTCTGAAGTCCTTAGTACGTTCGGACAGGCCAGTGCATGATTTATGGAAGCCCCGTGGGCAGGTAGCACAGGTGATCGGGGTGTGGTCGCAGCAAATGGTTCGAAAGCACCACTGGCATTTGGACTGGGGGCCAGGGTTGCTCTCGAAGTCGCCCGCCCTAAAAAGAACAGAGAGAGGAGAGTAGAAGAGAGAGAAAGAGAGGGACAAATAGAAAGAGAGAAAGACAGACAGAGTAATACGCAAAAAGGGGGAAAAGAGAGGTGGGGAGGGAGTAGGAAAGAGAGGATAGAGAAAATGAGAGACAAGAGTGTAAAGGGGGAAGAGAGAAAAAGAGAGACAAAGAAGGAGGGATGACCAAGAAAGAAAGAGAGAGCGAGTCTGAGTGGATTCAGTTGTTATTCAGTCTCTAAATTGTTTCAAGTGGTGTCATTAGTTTGAGTTTAGGAGAATTCCTTGAGTTGTATCAGTGCTTGCCTAGCCCAGCCTAGACAAAGGGCTGGTTGGAGTACGTATTTTTCTACCACCTCTACCGTTTTTGCTATTGTCAAGGCCCGCCCTCTTGGAATAAAAGAGATTGTCAGACGAAAATTCTGTTTAATAAAAATATCATCATCGAGGGCAGAAGCAGAGAGGGATGACAATTCGTGCATCACCGTTTAAGTTTCCTGCAGTAAAATAATATATGTTTCCTTGTGTTTATGGAAAGCATTGTTTTTTTATTGGATCACATGTATCACAAATGCAAAAAAGCATTAAAGTGAAAGCTGTGCTTGAAATGCATCTTTTCACAAAAAGCTGTTTTTCTCAGAACGTTTTTGGAAACGGGTATTTTCCAAACTTACTAATGTTCAACTGTTGTTTACTAAACAATGGTAAAAACTAGACACATCCTTTTTTTCTGATTTAAAATGAATTTTCAAGCTTTCTTTTGATATGCCTTACACCTATATACAGGTAGCTACCAAACCAAATTTTCCATAGGACTTCAAGAAGGAGTCTTAATGGCTAAATTGACTGGCAACAGCTCTTCCCATTTCGGAGAAACATCTATGCTTTGAATAACTTAAGGACTACATGTATTTTGGGAAAAGTGCGCTAAATTGCAATATTAGTAACATCGAAGTTTGGATATCAAGAATAGTAAATAAATGCTCTGGCAGCTTTCCCTGCAGTGTGCTTCATAATCCTCACAAAATTGCTCTTCGACTTTACAAAGTGTTCAGAGGAGGGGGAAAAACTTTCAACTTTCTTTAACAAAAAGCCAAAGCTAATGGTTTGGTCGCGAGGTATAAGAAGAGAAAGTTGTCTGCGCTTGCATGATGTAAAAAAAAAAAATGAGTGAGTGAGAGAGAATCCAAAATGCTCTTTGGAGAAACCTTTGCATCACATCCCCCTCTTTACAATTGTTTCATAAAAAAGGGAAAAAAGTCAGGTAATATAAACTCAAAGTGGAGGTGTGGAATTACAGCATAGCCATGACCTCAGCTCTCCGTGTCCCACATTCTCATTCGCCCGCCCGCTTTTCCATCTAATCCTTGCCAGAGGAGTTTCATTTACTGCCAAGAGTTGCTCACACCATTTCACACAAAACTACGTTTTGATGAGAGCGCAATTCCATTTCATTGCAAGCCCTGTACAATAAATCCTATTTGCTTGCCCGGCGTCGTGTGCATCGCATTACCATGACAAAAAGTGTGCGCTGGTGTCCCCATCCAGTGCGATTACCTAGCCCACTGCGCCATTTTCCACAAATATAAAATCTGGCAGCTAATGTCAAAATTCAGCTTTTTCAGACATTATAAATCAAAGCAACAAATGATTATAAAGCTTAGCAGTCGCTCTTGTCTCTGATCTGTCACAAATCCACAAACAAATGCGTTTGTTAGGGTCTGGTGCACCTCCTTCCACCTGGGGGCGCCAAACAGGGTGGGAACAGGGAGCAGACCATTTACCATTTACCATTCACCATTTAACAGAAATGTCCAATATCCACACACCTGTCCCTAGTAATCCTCGACCTTTATAAGGACTTTTTCCAGTTTTGGTCATTGTTTCCGATTTGGACTTAGCCAGGTTTGGTTTTGTTTGGACATTTTATTGTTTTTTGAACCCACTATTTTCCTGCTTCCCCCATATGGGTCTGTCTCCCTCAGAAATGTACTGGTTTTCTGTCCTGGCGGCGAGGATAAAACTTTCTGGCAGAGCCTGGTTTGCGGTCCTGGCTACGAGGAGAATTCCCCTTCGGCCACTTCTGGGGTCCTGGTGAAAAAGAGAAAGCCCCTCGGCCGCACCTGGTTTCCTGTTCTGGCTACGAGGAGAAAGCCCCTTGGCCATGCCACACTTCATGTCTCTGCGTCGAGGGGCAAGGACCATCAGTCAATGTCCTGTTGCAGCCTCTGTAAAAAAACATTTTTTTTGACCATACGGTATCCGGCCCTTGAGGGGGAGGTTGTGTTGCAGTCTGGTGCACCTCCTTACACCAGGGGGCGCCAAGCGGGTTTAAAACTGGGCACAAATGTGTCCAATATCCACAAACCTGTCCCTAATTATCCACACCATGTTCGACCTGGGGGGCGGATGGGGGTTGATATCTTTGATCACTGTCAAGGGTAGCACGGACATGATTGACAATGGGGAACTTTTTTTTGTTTAACTTCTTTTAACTTTCCCAAGGGCAATTGCACCTCCACTACACTAGCAGAGCAGTGGCACTCTTTCTAAACATTCGGCCTCCAATTAGCATAAAGCACAGAGTAAAAGCATTCAGTATGAGTTGTTGACACATAGTAGGGTGGACTCTCCAGGAATCCCATGAAAAAATATTTAACATGGAAGAGGAGACAGGCGGAGAGGGACGAGGTCAAGACACAAACAAACGTTTTCTCCCGAACCCACAATCTAAGACAAGTAAGTTTGTGTGAAGCGCACGGAGGCTTTATGCGGCCACCGTGGGAGACAAGAAAAGACCTAAGTTGTTATGTTAAAAATGTGGTCAGAAGGCAGCACAAAAGCCAAATAAATTAAACAGTCTCTCAAGGACATTACACTCCAATCACGCTTGAGTTTTTATCAGTGAAACGGAGGTGACGTGTTCCCACCAATATCGCGAAAGTAATTGAAAAGCACTGGTTATGATGGATATTTTGGACAGCACATGACATTGGGTCATTTACACGCCAGTTTTTTTTTTCGTTCTGGTTTCTTTGCTCTTTGTTTTTCCTGGTTCTCGTCTTTGTTTCCGATTTGGGCTTTGTCAGGTTTGGTTTTGTTTGGATATTTTGTTGTTGTTTTTTTTCACTTCACTTTAAATGCAATCCCTCTTTTTGAGCCCACTGCCTCAGTTCCTGCTTTCCCCTCATGGGTCCATTATCCTCAAAAACATAACAGCGCTCCCCCTACTGGTATGGTGTGGAAAAGCACAACTTCTGGCACTCAGGTAGTGCACTAGCTCCACTTCCTGAATGCATCAGAAAGGACGTCTAGGCTTCGCTCAACATTCACAGCACTCTTGTGTGACATTCGCTGACACTTACTCACCAGCTTATTAAAAAACAAAAGCTGGAGACGGACTCACAAACAAGGCGCCCCGCAGCCGGCAATCAAAAAGTTCAAAAACTCCTGTCCAAGCAAGTTTACAACGGTAACCTTCCGACGTGTGACAGTATTTACATAAAGGATTCAGGCTTGGTTAGAATATCAATTATTGATGTGAAGCATAATGAATGATTTATGACCAAAGCCAATCAGAGGCTGACTTCTCCCAGCGCCACCTGAGGGATATTATACATTTATAACTCAAGGACATGCTATCATTGTTTTTTGGCCGTGCAATTTGGTGCAGCGTGGAGGCTTTGTCTTTTCAAAGTCGTTGGCTATTGGCTGTTCAGCACAAAAGTGCACTCAGGGGAAAATGTAGACCCTCTTAGTAATTGTGCTCTTACGACAGGCAGGGCTTATCCCAACAACAACAGTTTATCTGCACTGGAAACAGTAAAAGAGAGCTACTAGCATTATTGTAAACAAATACCAAGTGTCTTGATAATCCCTATGACCAAAATATTGTCAAAATAACAAATTATGAGATTAACGCACACAGCTGTGTGGAATCTATTCCAGGAGATTGGTACAGAAGGGGGAAACATGGCAGGATCTGCAGAGTATCCTGAAAAATAGGGAATTTTCAATTCGATGTATTTGTTTACCGACTGCACCAGGGTTAGGGGGGTTACATTAATTACTGTTGCACTCGCTCAGAGAGTTCACCAAAATGACAGATTTACAGCACCTGGTATTCCCAGCTCGGTAGCCTAGATGGTAGGGCGCCCGCTCTGAGACTGGGAGGTCGCTAGTTCAAGCCTCGGTCGAGTCATATCTAAGACTTACAACATTGGTACTCATTGCCTCCCTGCTTGGCGCTCGGCATTAAGGGTTGGAATTGGGGGGGGTTGGTCACGTAATGACTAAAATGGCTGCGCCCTGTTTGGCTGCGGCTGCATCGGCTCGCTACAGTTTAACTGTACGGGTCAGGTGTATCGACATTTCGTTCTGTGTGCATGGTTACAAAGAATGACAATAAAAGTAAATTCTGTTCTATTCTATTCCCAGGTGGCCTCCTATTCGGGTACCAACCATGTACTTAGCAACCCGCGGTCTGGCATTCTTAGGGTCGCAAACAGGTAACTTGTGGGCAGCAGCACTTGTATCTGAAAACATGATAAATGATGAATCCATGGCAGCTCTTCTTTAAATTAGCAGGATGACACAGCTGAAAGGTTTGTTAGCACTGACACTGAAGTTCTTGCTTTTGTTGAGAAACGGATCGAATGTCTTGAACATGTTCACTATCATTAACCGTGTTGTATTTAATGAAAAGACATAGCTCATTGTGTTTTGCAAAATATATAGTAAATCTAATTTAGGACGTTGTCATTTCGTAATGCAATGGTTAAAAATGGATAATGTGCTTGAGCAAGAAGTCCATTTACACGATCTGCTTGAAATGTGGAGGAATTATCTTCTAAAACAGGCATGACTGGCCCGTTGGATGATTTAATCCGGCCCACCATGAGTTTCAACGAAATAATTGCCAAGAAGAGAGTCTTAAGGTCATCCCTAACAAAGATAATGTGTTTTCTATGTATATATACAGTAAATGCAAACCAAATGCTCTCTCTGGCCACATGCTCTTTCTAGCCACAAGCAGTGTTGAGTTGGATAATGTGTACACCTGCAATTCAACTCTTAAAGTCAAGTCAAGTACATTTATTTGTATAGCCCCTAATCACAATAACGTCTCACGGGACTGCACAGGCCACAATTACACTACTTATTGTTTGTAAATAAATGTGTTTTGTTTAGAAAAGATCCCTTGTCAGCCGTGATTGCAATATGTAGGGAAAGTTACTAATGTAGGCTGAATAATAAAGCATAATACACTGGTACCTCTACTTACGAATTTCATTTGTTCCGAGACTCGCTTCGTAACCTGAAAACGTTGTAAGAAGAAAGGCATTTTAAATGTAAATGCGCTAATCTGTTCCAAGCCCCGCAAAAGTACAGTATGATATTTTTCATTAAATCATAAAAAAGCATAAAATTTGATTACCATACAATAAACGAAAAGGGAGAGCCACATCATGTAAAAAAACAACTACTAGTAAAGAGTAATTTATTAATTTACCTTAAAGCATCACGTTTCATGAAAATCTGAACCAATGACGTTTGCTCTTGCTGATTTTTGACAATCCGTCAGTAATGCGCGAGGCAGTTGTCATAATACTGAGTGATAACCCAACTTGTCAACACTTTTTCCCCTGATTCCTTTCCACAATTTCCGAGACTGCACGAAATTTGCTAAAATGTCTTTACTTTGGGCTGATTAAATGATAGCTGTGTCATTTTTACCGCCATCTTGCCGGAATCCCTCCTCATTCTCGTCTCTGAACTCTGACATAAAGAGCATGCAGGGATACACGCAGTCCAATTTTTTATGTTCGGGAAAATCTGGGAGCAGCTAACAGCAGCGCGTACTGTACTGTGTTTTTGACCTTGTATAGTCAAATGCCTCTGTAACTTTCGGCAATATTCTCCCGTTCAGGTACTACGTAATCGGAAGTAGATGTGCCACTGAACTGAAAAAGAAAGCTAAAAATTTGGAGTTGACATTCTTTTAGTGATCCATCCCACTTCAAAACAGAACATCTGGATCCGGCCCCGGAGCCAATCTGGGTTTAACATTCTTGTTCTAAGCTGTTCATAAAGCTGATTTATGGATATTTATTGAGTTTCATTTTTTGTCATTGTTTACAGTTTAAACTGGCACGGTACATAGCCTTGCGTACTCTCAACTATTTCATAATTATAACTACATAACTATTTCTGCTGAGTGCATTCATCGTTTAACTGTCTTGAAATATATAACTGACCAAGAGTCAGTATTTTTGGACCCGTCCAACAATGTTGAATAAAATACACAGTTAACCGTCACCAGCATGGGACCTGGGGGTTTGCAAACACTGGAAAAACAAACGAGGAAAAAAAATGTTTAAATGGGTGCCACAATTGTGCCAGAGAGCTGTTCTGTTTCCAGGAATTTGTCTTTTGCCAGCAGCCATGTTGGTAGCAGGTTAGCTCCCTGTCAGGTGGGCTTTAGAGAAAGAGCGGGCAAATAAAGGAGCGTGTGACGAATTGGCAGATGGGGAACGGTTGCTGGTTGAATGGTGGCTGCAGCTTCAGATAAAGCGTTCCGGAGAGGAAAATCAAGGCGGATTGTTGGAAAGCGCAATAATCCGAGCCATGCATTTGAAAAGAAGGCCCCAGCTAAGCCTTACAGTGCTTGGACATGCTGCCCTGCAAATAGGTCCTGATGATAGGACATCATTTGCATTAGGGCATTTTGATTTGTACAGCTCTTCATCACAAGAAGTTGAAGATGGCAGAAAAGACCACTGACCATTACAGACTACAGACTTTAAATACACCATCCCCTGATCTAAAACGAACATGAGGGCAAGGAAAAACTCAAAACCTCAACATGAATAAAATGAAGAAACCTTGAGAGAGTGACTGCACATAAGGTAACCAAGCTTCCAAGGGGACCAGGCTGCAATGGATATTGCAATACACAGACATCGTCATACATAAGCTTTAGACCAGGGGTCGGCAACCTATGACGCGCGTGCCAGCAGTGGCACGCAAGGGGTTAACCAGTGGCACGCGAGCGCACGGCAAAATAACAATGATTATTTTTCTAAAATGCTTATTTTTACCTGAAATTTAGACATTTTCAGTTGCACGCCGTGTTTAGGGTAGCGCCCCTTCTCCTCTGCTTCGTGTGTGAGTGTGTGTTTGTGCGGCACCTTGCAGAGGAGAGATCCGTGTTTTAACCAAGCCAACGAAACACACACAACGAATCATGACGGCTCCTCTAGCAAAAACATCTTGTTCTTTCCAGCCAGCGTGGACAGACGAATGGGGCTTTGTGCAAAAAATGACCGTGCTGTTTGTGCATTATGCCTCGAGTGTTGTTCATATAAAAACGGTACATTTTATTATATACTCTGTTTTTACCCGCATCTGTCACCAGAATATCCCAAAAACAAAAACTAAGAGAAAAAAAAATATGCTTGTTTAAAACAGGAAGCAACAAACCTTTACCATATGGTAGTCTTATATGATAGTTTATTAACTCACAAAGACTTAAACCGGCTTTAAAATAAAGAAGCCCTGTACCAAAAGACTAGTTTTGAGTCAAAAAATGTTTGTATTCAAATTTGAAAAATTAGTCGATTTTCTTTTTAAATTGGTCGGCGTTTTTAAGAGGGAAAATGCAGTAGTGTAACGCTTAAAGTGGTAGTGTTGGTATGAAGCCAATTATAAAAGCAGCTATAGTAAGCATCTGCAAAGACACTCAGGTGCTATTTGTTTTTTTTGGGTGTTTTTTCGTATTGCCTTGCAGTATGTAGCGCGTCTGTGGCTTTTATTTTAATAAAATATCAACGGGGTGAGTTTCTTCAATCTTCTCTGGTTGATTAATGGGCGTCTGGCTTTGGCGACATCCAGTGGTTATATTTAAAACTGTAAATCACTGTTTGAGGCGATATAAGTTTTTTGTGAGATTATGGCAGAGGAGGCCAACCAGGTGAGTAGCAAGACACATCTGAGCCCAATCTCCAAACACCCAAGACTTTAAATTGACTGCTCGGACAGCACACAACATGGGGTCATTCATTACGGTTTCAGGTGGACCCAAATGCAGGGAAGCAAGAGCAGAGATTGAGATGCTCGAAAAGAAAGGATGATGTTAAATAACGAAACACAGGAACAAACAAAAAACAACTAATAGTCAAAAACCACAATAAAACTGTCTCAACCCAAATCCTGATTACCCCTTCATTGTTTTCAGTTTCATCAAGGTTGCCACTGCTATGTGATGTTTGTTTTTTGTTTCTAGGGTTTTATTGTTGTTTTTGACCATTTTTTGTTACTTTGTACCTGTGTGTTTGTTATTAAAACTCATCCCTTTTTCAAATACACCAGCCTCTGCTCATGGTTCCCTGCATTTCGGTGTACCCCAAATTGTAACATTTCTGTTTTGCATTGTCTCGTGGCGCACATTAAATTATATGGCAGGCCACATTTGGCCTGCAGGCCATGACAGAAGAAAATGGGTGGTGCTGGCATCTGACCTTAGTTAGTCGCAATAGCAAAAAAAATTATTATTCCAAACGGCAGTAAAAGCTATTGTTATTCTACTCAACAGCATGTCAGGAAAAGGGATTAAATATGATCGGGTGAATTTGAATACTGTCTAGAACGAAATCTTACCAGTTAAATTTCAACACGTGTTTTTAAAATATTATATCTTGGGGATTTAATGATTTCAGTGGTGGAAAACTGGTTGTAAATTCACTCACGGGACAAGATAAGGAAGTCCTTGCTACATTCCCTTTTGAAAAGCTTTTCTGTGATTCGCAAAGAAACACCTTGTCGTGTGGACACCGACACCAAAGTCGTAAACCGTCGTCTGAAATGACGAGCAGAGCTTGTGTCTGTACTGCGTTCAAACCGAATGGGGTGCCAACAGCCGACCACATTGACAATGGCTCGGTCTTCCTGCTGCGGCGGTTGCCAAAACCACTTCAAACTCACCCGCCCCAAAACCCAACCCCACCCCTCACTTACACCACTCGAAGGCTCCCCGGAGTAGCATTGAGAGCTATTACGAGGCAGATAGCTTAACAACAGCTTGCAGGATTACAAGCCTCGTCCACTTGACTCTGAAAAACACAGGACTCATCCCAGCTGCTATCGTAAATAAGGTTTTGTTCCACTGGAAGATCATTTTTTTTCATTCTAAGAATATGTCTTTCAAAAACAAGATAAATATATAGTAAGACTCTAGAAAACAAGTCAGAAATAAAGTAAAATAATAGATTGAAGCAAAATTGCAAAACGAATAATTTATATTACCTGGGCCTTGGTAACCGCAGAAAATAAGAAAAACTTTATTCTCTTAATTGAGTCGACAAAATTATTTAAGCCAGGAGCAATTTTAGATTTAGAACTTTAGAGTTTCTGGCTAATTAAAAAAATAATTTCACCTAAAGTGATTAAGGATCATTTAACATTGTTCAGGACAGTCACATCCCATTTGTGAACATCACATTAGACTTTGTGGTTACCAGAAACACTATTACTAAGCTATGCCCAGTTTTACTAATTTATTTTTTACAAAGCACATACAAATTTACACATACAGAAGAGAAAGCATGGAACTTGTTAGAAAATGATGCATTCTATTTAACACTTTATAATTCCACCCCAACACTTTTACGGATTATGCTGTGTCGCCTGACATTGAGGGTTGCAAACCTGTCAATAACTTTTTAGCGTTGCACTTGGTCAAGCACATCTTTTTCAATTGCCAACAAAGCCAGGTCGCTGGACAATATTTTAACAGGCATGTCATCCAAGCCAGGTATGAAGCCATGGACTGAAAGACATTTCGCAGCGACAGCTGCTTATTGGAATTGTTGGGCAAACCTAAATAACTGGCTTCAAAGTTGGAAACATTGTAATATCCACGAGAATGTACACAGATGTGTCTTCAATGGCACCAGACTTCCTCTTGCTCTTCAGAATGTTATTTGCAACAAAACTTCTGCCAACTAAAATTCAATGCCGTAACGCACTTCCAGTGTTGACAACTGAGGCACGGACAAAAAAATGTCAGAAGTAGGACTGCATACATGAATAACATAAAGCAAGTTGTAATTCACACCAGAAAACCGCGTATGTGTTCCTAAATGTAAGGGAAATTATAGTTTGTTTATAATTTGAATGTGCCTTTGTATGATGTTATCCTCAAAAGTGGGTTAACGAAGCCAAATATTATATCCAGGTGCTGTTTGTATTCTTGCAGCAATTGTATCCTCTTGGGGTGTGCTAACTATTAATCAAGATGGCCTTCGTTTTTAGGGCCGAGAAGACCGCTTGAGAGGTTGCCTCCCGACACTCCGAGCCCACTTGAGAGCTTGCCTCCCTATATTTACAGAGACACATTGTGTTAAAAAGTTTCACTATCCTTATTGCTGATATATGATAATCGCGCGCCATCTAGCGACCACACTGCTTTTAAACATGAGATTTCTGTCTAAACCAATCAGATTTGTTTCCTGTGTTCCTATAAACTCATTTAAACCAATCAGATGTGTTTCAATCTTGTGTTTTCCAATAAATGAGCCTCAAGAAATGGGCAGAGCGTGATTCCTTCCTGGAAGCCCGCACCTTTGATGGAAGGGCTATCAAAAACCTAAATATTCGACTCAAGAGTGTGTTCTTTTCTTCATCCTACTACAATCTCATGTTTTAACCTTGACACCAAACACAAACTGTTTTATTAGCCAACAAGATAAGAATGCAGTATCATTATCATATAATAAGAAATAATAATAATCATTAGCAATATCATTTTTTTTTAAATAGTAAATGTTTTATAGATGATCCATCAAAATATGATGACAATGTGGTTAAGTGATGAGGAAAAAATACATAATTATTGAAATACATCTTAAATGTTTTTAACCTCGGCCCCTGATTATATGTTGCTTCTCCGTGATTGTATGTGTAAGGAACTCTCACTTTAACATGTTTTTTTTTTTCTCAGATAAAATTGCAGATGTCCATGCTGGTTCTGGGAGAATGACCACATCCAACAATTAAGCTAGGCTGATCATTGTTTTATTCGATTCAATGCAGTTAAAATGAGGACTAATATCTGTTGATGATAACAAAATCCGTATATGGACGGTGAAATAGTTATTCAAAATAACTACTGTATAACATACTCTCAACATTACACAGCGGAGGTATGCCGCTATGCTGCAAGTGACAGTAGCCGAGAGAAAGGGTAGCAGGCTAAAGCACCCCCAGAAACGAGCTAGTACCGCCCATTATGTAAGGTTTTTTCTAAACTGGTTTTGGGAATTAATTTTGAAACAGTTTCCAGAAACAGAGTGCCTAAAGATTGTTGAATGCAAAAACATAGTCTGTCGTTGCTCAAAGAGAAAGTAAAAAACACTGCCTTAGATGATTGCATATACACAGTACATGTGAAAAGAGTGTAGTAAGAAAAAAACTGGGAAGTAACATCCGCTGACTGAGTGGTACTGTCACAGTCTGGCTGTCAGGTTTGGTTTTCGCTCGCTCTCCCCCTTGCCTTTTTTTGGTCACTTCCTCTTTGGCTCTGATTTCAACTCACACTTGGTGTCACCTGCCCTCATTGCACCCCAATCAAGTTCCCTGCTCACTATTTGAGCACTCCTGTTTTTTGCTAGTTCGTTGCAATCTTTGTCTCATTCTAGCGTTGTCTCAGCCTTGTCTTGTCTTCAGTGTAGCGAAACCTTGCCTCCTTTCCCAACCACGAATTCTGCCTGGACTGTCGCTTTCCCCAATGGGTGTTTACCGGATCACCGACACCCTGTCTACCCCTGGACCATGACAACTGCCTCCGGTGATCAAGATACTGTTGCCTCGATTTTTTTTTTTGGGCTCACCTGTGTACCAAGCCATTGTAAATAACCCATTCTTGCCTTAATCTAGGGGGTCAGGAACCTGTTTTACTCAAAGAGCACCCGGAGCCACAACCCATTTTGACATCATTATATATATAATGCATGTATACATTATGTTATGTACAAAAAACTATTGCATTTATGAAAATGAAATCAACAAACTGTTGCAGAGAACACAGAATTTTGTTTCTGCTTGTAACAAAAAGCATTTTACACTTGGTTGATGCCTAATTTCAAACACAATATCCAGTGCCTATTTTTGTCCTTGTATTTAAGAAAAAAATATCCAAACTTACCCAACCCACTGAACAAAAAATACAAACAGCCTGCAGTCACCTGTCCTCTTATTTATGATATAAAAATCCAAATATTATCCACCAGGACTGAACAAACAATGCAAACCAAGAGTTTGCTGCCAGTTGTCCTTCTGAATTAAAAAAAAGGACTAATTCACAAAGGCATAGTGTTTGTTCTCAAAATGTCTCGCAACATTTGACTTCTTGTTGTTGGCTAATTTTTCACCACAGACCAAGCAGACTGGTAAACCAGTTTAATCAGCAGTGAAAGCAAAATAATATACCCACGTACCATTAAAGGTTCTGTTATCTTCAGAAATTTGGATGTATCCATCATTTACTTCCCAAGCAGGGGTAAAATAAATCACGCTTGTGGTGTGCTAGAAAAACGCCGGCCGCCAGACGTGGGGATGCTAAAAATTCAATTGTCCACATCGGCCGATGTGACGCTAATTTTGGGCGGTAAAAATATTAAAAACCTTTAATTTTAATGTTGAAAGTTTACCATAATCTTCAAATTCAGAATTATATTTCAAAATGAACAAACTAAAATACAATTAAATTTTTATAGAATATTCACTATTTTAAAAAGACAGGGGACCCACAACAGAAGGGTTAATCCATAATCCTTGCTTCTGCATTGTTCTTCAGAACCACCCGGATTGGGACAGGTACTTGTTTGTCCTACCATGGGGTTTTATTTAATTTCTACGTATGCTGTATTTTTAAGGAGTGCTGCATGCCTAAGGTTTGACTTAAAAAATGTTCATGGTGGAGGTAAAATTCAAGTAAAAGACTTATTTAAGCATCAAAGCCTGTCTTTCACTTTTGTTTGACATTTATTATCTCAACACAACTGAAAAGAAGTATGAAGATACTGTGGAAACGACATTTCCAGTGGGCTGAGACGTAACTCTGCTATGGTGATTTCCTGCCCCCTACTGAAAGGCAGAGCAAAATACTTCCTTTACATTTTAAAGCAGAAGCTGCGTTTATATGCATTCACGAACTGCATTTTTTTTTGTTAATCCCCTGTGCAAAGATTAGTTGAGCCATGTGCCTCACGCAGGAAGATTCAACCCCTGAACCTTTGCAACGTGGGTGAGAACACCTCGACGGGAACTCATTGAGCTTGCGTCCTGAGAGGCTCCTAATTATCAATTGTTGGTTATGTATTACAATAACCTGCCTGCCCCTTAATTAGAAACGCAGTAATCAGAGTGGGGTTAATTCCAACTCGGGATCAATTGGGCCCACTCTTTTTCGCTTCTCCCACGAGGGACTCAATCATCAAGCCCGGAAACCCACAATCCATTAGCCCTGCTTTGAAAATGTAGAGCGAAGAGTGTTATAAAGTGTTTGGTGCAGCTCATCAGGAAGTATCAAGACTCTGGGAATTATTTCAGTATGAAAAATCTCGTGTCCACACATGGAAGAAGCCAGAATTTTCTAGTTTTGCTTCCGGTATCTAGCAGTTGAAGTAGGTACACGGCCCCTTATGGCAAGTATAGGCGTCGTGAAGCAGTGTGGTTAGAGAAGCAAATATATGGATAAGTGCAGACTGTTAATTCTTTAAAGTTTTTTTCTTTCTAAAAGATGACCGAATCATTTTGTCATCGTCTGGACACGGAGGCATGATGTTTTGTGCGTTGCCGTGGTGACCGCATTTGTGTGTTCACGTTATTGGAAACATCGGGCGCTGAAAAGTTCTTGCAAAGTTCATGCATCAATCATACATAAGTTCAGTGTTCTTGCCATAAAATGTTTGTTTTCTTAAGCAATGTGACTTTTGTGTTAATGGAAAGTATTGTTTTGCAATTGGGGGTATCATAAAATCAAAAAGCAAAAAAAAAAAACACCAACATGAAAGTTCTGCTCGAAATACATCCTTTCACAAAAAGCCGTTTTACGCAAAAGTTTTTTTGCAATATTAAACAATGGTAAAAACTCGAAACGTAGTTTTTTCTAATGAAAGAAGAGGGTTGAAACTTTTGATATTTCTTAAGCTTATATAGAACTAAATTGTCTGTAGGCCTTTAAAAATTGGTCAAAATGGCAAAAAAAATAAGTTCTTCCTATTTAAGGGAAACCTCTGGTATTGAATGTGTTAACGTGTGGGATTGATGGACGTGGTAAAATTTGCCTGTTGAAAATGTGTCGGGATTCGAGCCTAAAACAAGAATTCTCGCCAGTGGCACATTTCTAAAACACTTTAATGATACTTATGAGAAGCAAACCCAATCAGAAAGTTGCCTTCATTCACCCTCGTTAAGAAATTGAATGCAAGAAAATTGGGCATTTGGCCAAATCAGGCCCTAACGCTCCCCTAAAATACAATGTTTTCTAATTTTCACAAATAAGCTTTACCGCCTTACTTGTGGCAACACACTGGAAATTATGTTGCTCTCAAATGCACAATTGTCCGATTCAAGTATGTCAAAATCCATATAATTTACTGAAAGTCAGTAGTCATAGTTACTGAATACTGAATACTGACACCTAAAAGTAGCATTTTACACTGAAAAACACTGTCTAGTGTAAAGTTGACTGTTTTTGGTTGTGTATTTCTCAGACTTCCATGCTATGAAATTAACCTGTTTTTATATTCCTAATATAAAAACAATCATCACACACATACACATAGTCACGTTTCAAAGATCAGTCTAATACCATTATTTGTAAATGCGTTTCTCAATTTTATTTCATTTTATTGTGAAGTCGCGCTTATGTGTGACTTGATTTCCTGTTTATGTGTGAAATTAATAAACCATGCCTTCTGACTGAATGTAGACAGCACACCCGGGGAACCTGGGAAGATGGCCGCTCGGCCCGCTGGCTCCATTTTGCGAGGGAGGTTAAAACTTCAATAAGTGTTTTTATCTGAATAATTCTGCCAACAGATAGTTTACATCTTGTATATCTATCACACTAGTTACAAATTACCGATTATACAGTACTCACTTCAAAGCCACCCCCCTAAAATGCTTTAAATTAGCCACATAATTGTCACAGTTGCACATTGCCCTCACCTGGGCCCGCCCGTTTGGCACCAGCTGCCACTTGTTGCCTGATTGGCTTCCCTCCTATTCAAAGTCAGTGCTCTCATTTACTCCTTGTCAGTCCATCAACGAGCCTCTGCACTTGCAAGACTTGTTTTTTGACCCTGTCCGGTATCCTGATTGTGTATCCAGTATCCAGTATCGATCCCGCTTGTCTCGTCCTGTCCGGTATCTTGCCCGTGTATCCATTATCAGGTATCAATCTCGTCTGTTCCGCCCTGTCAGGTATCTGCTCGTGTATCTTGTATCTGGTATCGATCCCATCTGTCCTGTCCGATTTCGATCTCGTCTGGCTCTGGCTTTCTGTTTTCCCGCGCCTGACTTCTCTGTCTCACTTCTACCGCCCAGCGATCGCAGAATCACTGGCGTTTGTGGCGCATGACTGCCCCATTCCCGTACAATAAAGCTTGTGTGAAAACGTTACGCGTCTGGGTCCTCCGTCTGTTCGGGTTCTGACAATAATAAAGGAAATAGAAGAAATTGTTAAAAAAAAAAAAAAAAAAAAAAACTGCGGAAGCAGTGAACCCTACTATTTCTTGGCTTGTCAAATCTTGACAAACAAACACATAGCTGAAACACTCCGTATCAATTTCATGGTACTGTCCAAGACGTTTTCCTTTTTTTCCTCTCGGAATGGTATATTGCAAACATAATTTTACAAATAAAAAGGCAAAAAAACAGCAGACCATGAGTATAAATTCTGTGCTCACGTTTGCCCCATGTGATGTTCCTGTAAAAGCCACTACCCCACTCCACATGCTGCCTACCATTTGCTACAGGTTGTACACCAATAATTCACAAATAAATAGGCCCCCTGATTTCAGTATTTTATTTATAGTTTTAAATAGATGCAATTACATACGGCAAATTCAACAACTCCTAAAAGAGAAATTCAGCATATCCATACTCTGCTTGAGACAGCATTCCTTTGTAATGTATCAGCCCAAAACCATATCCATTTCTGCCATTCAGTAATAGTTAGCAAATGATTGGCAGGATGGCAGGCATCTTGTATGAAGAGCTTTTTGGCTCATCTGAATGAAATCATGTTTGATAGAGACCAGTGATCAAACGGTAATAGCTTATTACTTATAAACAGGATTTAGATAATGAATCGATGAAAAAAAAATCATCTTTAGTCGGATTTAAAATATTCCACTCATTGGTTGGCGTATGTGCTTTTAACTCCAGTGAGATTTCAACAAAATAATACTCAAAACAGTCAGGGAACGGAACAGTTCAACATCATATGTGGAAATATAAAACCAGTAACAAGGGCTATGGTGGAATGCACTGCAAATACAGAGGCGTTACAGTTTCAGGTTTAGATGAACAGTTACCGAAGTCATCTCATTGCTCATTATTTACATTCTACCCGTTAGATCTCCCCAGCATTTTTTCACAACCTATAACATCCATGATCAGTGTTTTCCAAACATTTATGGGCTTCCAGTGTCTCAAATTTATATCATGAGTCCAGTCTTTTAAAAGCAGATGGCTCTAAGTGGGCTTCCAGCCATACTACCATTAGATCACCAGATCTTGTCCGATCTCAGAACCTGAACAGGGTCGGGACTGGTTAGTAATTGGATGGGTGCAGCGACCACAGCCTTCATGTGCAGGGTTTGCAGCTTCTCCCGAGCCTACGTGGGTTTCCCTCCGGGGACTCCGGTTTCCTCAACAAAAAAACCCATGCATGTAACGTTAATTGTCGGCCCAAATTGTCCCTATGGGTGAATGAGCAAGTGAGTTGTCTGTCCCTGTGTGCCCTGCGACTAGCTGGCAACCAGTTTGAGGTGTTGCCTGCCGACTACCCGAAGATAGTTGGGTTGAGCTCCAGCACCCCCGCACCCCTAGTCAGGATAAGTGGCGCCGAAAATGGATGGATGGATGTGTCCAAGTGGGACGCAACACTTTTCAAGAAAACACAGTCTTGTTAATTTTTGGGAGAGAACATTTCATCATTTTATCATTTTCCCAAGCAGTCAAAAGATTTTCCTCTAAGAGCAATTTTGGAACATTCCCTCAAAGCATGTATTAGTGTACCTTTCTCATTAATACACTTCTAACAGAAATCATACTTCTGCAGGACTATTTTGAAAAGACTTGATAGAGTTAAATAATGTAAATTGATTATTTTATTTTGGTTACATTTAATTCCAGCTTCTTTCATAAAATCACCTGACCTGGAATGAATCCCCCCCGGGCTTTTTATCCGAGATACAGGATATGTCCTTCCTCCGAGCCAGTTTGAGGTTATTATGTAAATTGTAGTTTATCCAGTGGCACATCTCATACCATCTGGAAGCTTTGCTGTGTATTTTAGATACACGGAAATAAAATTCAATTGTATTTTCATACTCTAGCTGATCATCTGACAGTCCATAATAACAGCACCATGAAAGCGTCAAGGAAACACACGTGAATTTTTGCCTCTGCATAGGTTTAAAAATAGAGCACAGTTTCGGCCCCGTTTTGGCAGCGACTCGTTTATAAAAATTAAGGGAGAGGAAAAATGCTACAAGTTAAGATGAAAGAGCTCCTATTCCTGTTTGATTTACTGACTTTGTTTCTGTAGAATAAATGCTCACCAGCACACAAACTTAAGGGAGCTAGCTCATGGGACCTGCACAGTGAAAAACAACTTTCCATTCTGCTCCTCCTGCCTGATGAATGGAAAACCGCTGGGATGGCAAGTGGGCGTCAGGAACGCAGTTGTGTGGCTCGCCTTCAAACAGAAGCTGCACATAACCCTTGAGTCATGTTTCTCACTTCGTGTAAAAAGCAAGAAAAATCCAAATGGTACTCATAAACTTTAGCTCAACCAAAACAATTGAAATGACCTGCTCTTCAATAGTTTGTAGGCAAATGCAGTAATCCCTTACTCCCTAGCGGTCTACTTTTCTTGAATTGTGTCCCGCAATTTGATTGGCTAAACAGTCGCTGCGCCCATTTTTCTGTCTGTGTCTGCCTGTGCGTCAATCACGTATAAGTTGTACACATACATAATACAGCTTGACAGACTTATCTTAAATACGCGCAAATGCTTCTCAATTTTGAGATTTTCTTAAAGCCTTCATGTCAACAAAACACTTTGCACCAACAAAAGCACCTGTGACCGGGCTAAAGGGCAGATTAAGATGCTTTCTTTATACAGCAAAGTTAGACTTTTTGATATGCTATAGCAAGCCAAAGGCATTTTTATCCACATTTTTGTGTTTCAATAATGTTTACATGATAGCGACAAAATATCTTCTAAAGTAAAGATAAGCTCGGGCCTAAGTAATCCAGAACTTCCCAGGCCTAGCGGGAATTAAAACGTCACCCATCAGGAGCCCAAACAATTAACTTGATTTGAGGGACCGAGCCTGAAGCAAACCCAAATTTTCCGATTTTATTTGTGAGGACTCTGGAGGAATGTGTTTCTGACGAGTGCGAGCACATTGATGGGAGGAGGAGGATGAAATACAAGAGGGGGACAAAAACACTTGCGGATCCTCCACAAAAAGAAACAGTACAATGACAGCCGGATAGTTGAAAAAAAAAGACAATCAGCGAGATATAATCCCAGCCCGAACCCTAACGTAATGAATGACATTTTAGGCCCGACCTGACCTGAATTTTGGGTCGGGTTCGGGCTTAAGATCTGACCTCCAGTCTGAACTAATAAAGCGAATAGTGTAGGGTGTCAATTAATGATCTTTTTAAAACACATCATTAATTTATTTTGAAAATTTTGTGGACAAATAAGAAAACAATGCACAAAACAGAATTATATACAATATGAAATAAAAAAATACTAGTGTTTGTCAAACAACAAACAAAATATAAACAGATGTATGGTCTACACCTGCAAATCTATACACTAATATTCCAAATGTTTCTCAAATCACAAAAATTGAATACAAATGAATGGTATACACCTATAAATGTATAAGATTCGTATAAAAAGTGCATTTTTTTTTTGTGGGACATGATATTTTGGAAAAATAAATAACATCAACAATCAAACAGTAACCACTATCAACATTGACAAGCAAACAGTAACCACTATCACATTTGCTCACTAATTCACTCACTCTTCCTTCTTCGAGAACTTTGCATTGCAATGCAAAAATGTGAGCATGTCAAAGGGGATCTCAGTGATGATACCTGCTTGCTGTCTCTCATCATATAGCTTGTCATTGTTTCCACTGAGATAAGAACATAAGCTATGGGTATTATTATGGCAGAATATACAAGGAAACAGCTCACACACACACAGTCACTAACAAGGAAATGCTAGCACATCAAGCAAGCGACCAGAGACTAACATTTCCTCACTTAATCACTGGGACTTTTCCGGAAAATTTAAACTAGATTCTGAATCTTTACACGTGAAAGTTGAGTTTTTTTTATATAGAGCACAATTAAACACTGCTTAAGATGATTTAACTGAAATAAAAAGTATCACACACACTCAACTGGGTCATCAATCAGTTAAAAATAAAACGCTAACACCGGCTAGCTACCAGAGACGAAGGTTACGTTTCTTAAAAAACGCAAATAACAAACAACTAAAAACAAATCCAGTGATTTCTTCTTCTACTGAGCTCCCTTCATCCTCGTCGGTGACTCCATGGTTTGGTTTTGATTGCTGCCTCACCATCGTGGTGCTCCCGTGCCGTATCACTTTTGCAAATCCTGCAAGTAATAAACTTATTTGTTTTGTGAAGTGTGGAGTGCTCCCACGTTTTCGCGGACCTCGGTCGAACAGTTTTCTCTGTGTCTGTCATGTTTTCTGAGTTAAATTTACCATAACCTTTAAAAATAGTGCCTTAGTCTGCACTCCACCTCGCTCTGCTATACTCGCCAACTTGCGCTGTGTGATGTCATTGGCTCCGTGACATGCTGAGTGACGCATAAATCGCGCGGCACAACAAACTTGATGAACAAATTAGTTGCAAACGCATTTAAAAATCGATTTTAATCGATGTCATTGATTAGTTGTTGCAGCCCCAAAATAGTGTGGAATAGAGCATTATAGCAGCAAGAATATTTTTAAATTGTAACATGACAGTACAGATGTTATTTGGAATTAAACAAAAAAGTACGGTATCTTCATTTAAAAAAAATACTTGAGCCTGTAAACAGGATTTGTTACCTGATTTCAATGTGTAATAGAGTACTTAATGGTTTATACTTTGTGGATTTTTGGAAGACACCCGCCATGAAAAATGTGTGAATATTGTTTGAATATATTGACAGATATGAGCTATTGATTCATGAAAAAAATGCCAATTCGGAGTCTCACAGACAGGGCAGGTTTGGCAGGACAAAGGGCCGACGCGGGGATCCATCCGTGTGCAAAACAATATCGCCATCATTGTGTTTTCATGTTGATTATCGTTATTAGCGACGCTCTCGAGAGCTTTCAGCGCGATGAATGATGAACACCAGAGTCGAGACGAGGGA